>NC_056743.1:855643332-855645832 GCF_019279795.1 Protopterus annectens | reverse complement strand
GCTCTTTCCTGGCATGAAACCATATTGCTGATCACTAATCATCATGCCCCTTCTTAACCTTGCTTCCACTACTCTTTCCCATAACTTCATGCTGTGACTGATCAATTTTATCCCTCTGTAGTTACTACAGCTCTGCACATCACCCTTATTCTTAATAATCGGTACCAAAACACTTTTTCTCCATTCCTCAGGCATCCTCTCACTTTCCAAGATTCCATTAAACAATCTGGTTAACAACTCCACTGCCATTTCACCTAAACACCTCCATGCTTCCACAGGTATGTCATCTGGGCCAACAGCCTTTCCATTCTTCATTCTCTTCATAGCTATCCTTACTTCCTCCTTGCTAATCCATTGTACTTCATGATTCACTGTCCCTACGTCATCCAACCTTCTCTCCCTCTCATTCTCTTCATTCATCAACCCCTCAAAGTACTCTTTCCATCTCCTCAACACACTCTCCTCGCTTGTGAGTATGTTTCCCTCATTATCCTTTATCACCTTTACCTGCTGCACATCTTTCCTAGCTCGGTCCCTCTGTCTAGCCAATCGGTACAGGTCCTTTTCTCCCTCCTTAGTGTCCAACCTTTCATACAACTCTTCATATGCCTTATCCTTAGCCTTCGCCACCTCTTTCTTTGCCATGCACCTCATCTCCTTATACTCCTGTCTACTTTCTTCATCTCTCTGACAATCCCACTTCTTCTTTGCCAACCTCTTTCTCTATATACTCTTTTGTACTTCCTCACTCCACCACCATGTCTCCTTGTCGTCCTTCCTCTGTCCGGATGTCTCTGTCACAGACTAAGAGCCTCTGAGTACAAAATGGAAATTACTTGCTACACCTCTGCTGTATATCAGGATTGCACAAATTCCAGCATGTTATTAAGATAAGATGTTATGTGGGAAGTTTCCATTCTGGCTTGTGCCATTTGCAGATACTTGAGATGTTTTATTCACGATGCTTCTCTTCTCTGTGCTCTGAATACCCATGTAGGGGGTATTCTAGATGGCAGCATTTCCTCTGGTCCGTACTGTAGGAGTGAAGATTTTACTATGAATGTCACAGTGTCCTTGCAGGTTTTAGTCAAGTCCTGGTTTCCACCCTCCACTGAACAATGAACTGTTTCCATTTCCAGTGAGATCATATTACTTACCGGCACTGCAAACAAGAGACCACCATTGTATGGAATGGTGTTAAGAAATGCCTTAGCCATATACACGAATGCCAAGCCTTTAGTACTGATTTAAGTAATGTGGCGTTATCTTATTAAAGATGTCTACCTCAGTGTTCCATTAGTGTGTAGCACTGCATTGATATACTTCTTTCTTAACGTGACATTTCTTTTCAACAAGTTAAAATACTGGATCACAGTAACCCTTATTACCAATATTAGGTGGTAGAAAAAATATCACTGTTAGCTGTAGTCAATAGAAAGGGAATCTGTGCAGCAAAATCAGCAGGCTTATTCAGGGATAATAATGCAGACCATTAACTGATAAGCAGTACACTATATAAACACCTTCAGCTGTGTGCCCTATTGTGTTAATAGGTGTAAATGTCACCAGGTGACCCAGATAATGTATTTTAATTTTGACAGATGTTCAGAAATGGTCTTTACCTGACCCAGAGAAGTTTTTGAATGCATTAAAAAAATGATACAGCTGTAGAAGTGTTCTGCATGCAGCTAAATGCTGAAGTTGTATAATTACAAAGTACAGCCGACTTTGGAGTCTTGTATATATCCATTTATTAATGTGAGGAATTTTGCTTTATTTTCTGAATGCACTTCTTTTTAGCAGGGTTTATTAGTCATTTACAAATGTGATGGCTTTTAGCTGAAATGTTTACTATATTTGCAGCAGTGCTGTGTGTTTGCCTTACAGCACAAACTGACAGGATGTATCTGTTAATGTTGGTCTGTAACTGCATAGAACTCGCAGTCGTATTAGACGATGCCCCTTGATTTCTCATAATCCCTTTCTCCTTTGAATCTAAGTTGTGATGTTATTTAAGATGCTGGGGTTTATTATTGTCTATGCATTATGGATGGCAGCTCACCACCTACATACTATAAATCCAATGATGATATTATTCTTTCTCTGTCATACATCTAATAACACATTTTCAAAGTACTCCCAACAACTGCCCTCCTGCTTGAGAGTAGGGACTGCTCAGTGAGAGAGAAAAGTGACAATCAAACTTCATTCGTCTCAGTTTACTAAGCATACCTTTTCTGAATGAGGGCTTGTATGTAACTGTAGTCAACAATGACACACCCTCTCACTGAGCATCCCCTATGATCAAATCAGGAATCCAGCATGCACAAACCGATATAGTGGACAGTTACTGGCCTCTGGCTAGCTGTAGCGACATAGCAGTATCAAACCGATATAGTGGACAGTTACTGGCCTCTGGCTAGCTGTAGCAACATAGTAGTATGCACTAATCTTAGCGACATAGCAGTATCAAACCGATATAGTGGACAGTTACTGTCCT
>NC_056743.1:855540832-855638332 GCF_019279795.1 Protopterus annectens | reverse complement strand
CATAATTCCTGGGAAACAATATAAATGATTATTCCATATGCATTCCACTTTAGTAGTCTGAGAACAAACTCTGACCAGTCACAAAGCCATCATATGTATATATCGCTGTGCTGTATTGATCTGTAGTGACTAAAGTATAAGTCATTGTTGTCAGTTTTGCTAAGGACAGATTGCTAACATAAATGCTTGTTGAACAGCATAACACAGGATTACAGCCATGCACTTCACTTTGCAACAGACACCTCATTCATCCTGTTTTGTTTTGTTTTGTTTTTTTGTTTTGCTTATTCCATTTTCATCCTCTCCTCATCGTTATCATCATCAATGTCATCATCAACACCATCATCATTTCACCATCATCATCATCATCACTGTTGTCATTTTACTGCTAATCCTTTATTCAGAAGTTGAAAGCTAATGGGGTACTCAAGGAGCCTGCTAAGCAAAAACCCAAGCCGCCAGCTGCTAAAGTCAACAACAACAACAAAAATAGCAAACAGGCTTCCTCAAAGCCCACTGTGCCCAAGGTGGCCACTCCACAGACTGCAGTGAAAAAGAACAGCCCTGTGAAAAATTCCCTGGGCAAGGTTCCTCCCAAAAAGAACGGTGCTACTAGCCGAAACCCTGCCTCCAGTCAGAAGAAACAACCTAATGGCTATCAACAGGTAGAAAAAAAAACACTTATCTGGATTTTGGTGGCAGGAAGCTTCTCCAAAATCTGTGATAAATTAAAGTGTTTTGCTGTCATTCTAATATGCACATTTTCTTGCTCAAATATTCCTTTATTCCCATACTTTCTGCTTTCACTGCAGTATGCAAATTCTGTCTGTGATCTATTATCGCCAACTGATAATGATCCAGAAAGCACATTTCATGTCAGCGCTTTCAATTTGCTTTTTCAAATGGCTGCTATTGTGCACTAATACTTGTTCCTTATATCTTCTTTTCTCATTTTCCTCTGCCTCTCTTCCTTGCTGGGAACCACTTGTGCTGGACCTTACTTTTTCCTTGACACAGGAAGCTCCTTTTGTAGATGAGGAGGGTGACTACGTCTACAACATGGAGGAGGAGAAGTTGCGCGGTGGGGCAGAGCAAAAGGGTGTTCAGCAACAAGCACCACCTGCTACCCCAGCTGTCCTCCAAGTCACAACAGAGGTAACACAGAATTCTGTTATTTCAACCCCAAACAGTTGATAAACTACTGTTATACTTTAGAACTCTTAGAAGAGCTTATTGGGGGGTAAGGACATTAGGACAAAGCAAAAACGTAGACTAAGAGAAGGAGAGATGGGGAATAGAATGAAGCAGAAGAACAGGCAGAAAGAAAAGCTGGGAAATCAAACTGACATAGAAAATAAGGTGGAAGGAAGACACAAGTTATAGATAGGAATGAAAACGGGGACAAATAATGAGAAGGATAAGGCAATGATGGAGGAAAGAAAGATATGTGAGAAGCGAAGTCCGAATAAAGATAAGTACAGACAGCAGGACCATTGAGAAAGTGTGAAAGAAAGCAAGTGTGCAGAGTGGAAGAAAAATGGAAAACGTAAAGACAAGTGGCAGAAAGAACAGGAAGAAATGAGGAAAGGATACAAAGGTGCAAATAACACAAGAGCAGAGAGGTATAGGAAGGAAACAATTATAAAAAAGGGAAGGGAGTACTAAGTGCAGATGAATGGCTAGATTCAGAAAAGGTCAGTCAGATAGATTAAGTAAATATACTGTCACCAGCTCTTTGACATTGAAGAATGAATCCTTGACTATGACCCAAGTTTAATTAGTGACCTTGTCTTTGGAGGGGCTAACAGAGAAAACAGAAGAATGATGATTCTGTGCTGGCTCACCTTTGTTGGGGGGTTGGATACAAATGTAAGATACCATGACAGAGACTGGAAAACACTTGAAGACACTTTTTATTGGAGGTGAAGCCTTTGATTGTTACATCAGTGGAAGTGGGTGGCACCCCTCATTTATGCTTACTGTATCCTCCCCTCAGAGGGGGCGGCCATGGTAGTGCAGCAGTAGGCGTTGCCACCTCACAGCAAGAGGTTCTCCGGTTCGATCCTCGGCTGGGTTGCCTTCTGTGCAGAGTCTGCATGTCCTCCCTGTGGTCACGTGGGTTTCCTCCGGGTGCTGCAGTTTCCTCCCACATCCCAAAGACATGCTGTAGGTGGATTGGATATTCTAAATTGGCCCTAGGCATGAGTGCGTGCATGTGTGTGCCTTCTGTTGAAGGTTGGGCGCTGGGCTGGCAACCCGGCACTATAAAAACTCCACTGCCAATCATCAGCGGACAGGTGATCCGCTGTGGTGACCCCTAACCGGGAAAAGCCAAAAGAAGAAGAAGAAGTATGCTCCCCTCAGAGGCATGCATGGAAGAAATATAAGACAGTACAGCAAAAAGATGTCCTTGTATAGATGGCAATACATCTCCTGGTATTCTTTCAATCCTCACCCCTTGGAGAATAGGCAGACCATAGGCTCAACAGCATGGCCAGGGAGCAGGGTAAATTATCAGTGCAAGACTGGAGTAAACTAGAAACAGAAAAAAAAAAAACAGATATTGTAAGAATCATGGGACAGAGGGGTAGAAGAAATGAGAAAAAGGTGACTGTATGGAGGAAGGGAAGAATGACTCTGCAGCAGCAACTTGGCACATCTGAGATGAGAATGAGAAAAGACTTTGAGTCCTTGCATTCATACAGGGAACACTTGGAACTGGGTGCTACACTGCTTCTCATGGTTTGCTGATGCTTTTTACAGAGTTGGTAGCATTATAATGTAGCTATACTGATTCAGAACTTTCTATAGCTTTACTGCTGGGGGTTTATTGCTAAAGGAATGTTATTAACTTGCTTCTAGTGTGTTACAGCTAGAAATGATAAGCTGTTTTCTGGCACATAAGCTTCCTCATGCTTACCTGCTGTGTGAGTTCTTTCTGCTCTCACAGCCATGTGAGATGCTGTCACATGATCTTTATCTTATGCAGATGGTGATCATGTGATCACATGATCTTTATCGTATGCAGATAGCGATCATGTGAACTGCTACATGATCACAAACTTGTAAGGATAGTGGTCCATGGGACAGTCTCCATGGGGAGACTTTGTGTCAGTTTTCAGTGTTACTGCATTTGCCACTAATGCCTCTGCTCTTTTCTGTGTTCTTTTCCACGTCTTCATTCTGCATTGGGAAAATCTTCATAGGACATTGCTGTTTCCCCAACAAAGGAAGCTCACCCTCTGCAAGAAGAAGTTGATTATGACTATGCCTACACAGAACAAGAGGAGGCATTGTACGGTGGTCAGGAAGAAGTGGGAGTACAGGAACAGGTTCCACCTTCCATGCCTGGCACACCTCAGGTCGCCACTGAGGTAACATGGAATTAAATTTTAACTGTGTAGAACTGGGAGAGGCGTCATTTTTTTATTTAAAATATGGTGTTTCTTGTCTCTGAATGCATGCATGCATGCATGGGGTATCTCTTTTAGGGTGAGGCAATTTGTGATTTGAAGAAAGAAGGTGAGACGCAGATAAGCAGATAAAAACCTGGGCAAAGAAAAGGGAATCATGTTTCATCAGGACAATGATTTGTGAGTCAGATCACACTGAGTGGTGTGTGGGGGGGGGGGGGTAAACTGTTTTAGTGACATTTTTGGTGGTATCATAGACTTCTTTCCTGTAACAGTACTTGCTAAATTTGTCACATAATGAAATGAGTAAAGAGACAAGTGCAAGTTAAAATTACATTTGCTGACTTAGAGACATTCAGTTCATCAAAATTGATTTATTTAGTAAATTGTACTTCTGGCTGCAAGTATGGATTATAGTCCAGATTTTGTACCAATGCAAAATATGCTTAGAGCTAGTCTTTACGCTGTGCATGCTTTTTATACAAACTTGCTCTGCACCCCTTCCTTGCAATGTGTTCTGTTTTACAGAGTGATGTTTAAACATTACATGTGATCTATTATCTTCCATTGATAATGATCCAACAAGCAATCTCGTTGGTGCCATTTTGTGCTAGTTCTGTACAAATGACAGTGATTGCATAATAACGCTTCTTTCTTTCTTTCTGTTCTCCCTTCCAACCCACTTCTTCCATGCTGGTACTCTGCTCTCTAGGACATTGGCATTGTCCCAACACAAGAAGCGCCTTTTGTACAAGAAGAAGTTGATTATTCCTATGTCTACCCTGGGCAGGAGGAGGAGTTGTTGCAAGGTGGTCAGGAGGAAGTGGGAGCAAAGGAACAAGTTCCACCTTCTATCCCCGAATCACCTCAGGTGACCGCTGAGGTAAAAAGGAATGAATTTACTTCAACTGTTGGGAACTAAAGAGTGTCATTTAATGAGTCTGTAGTGAATTCTTAATATAGCCTTGGTAAAAATGAATGCGTTAATGGAAGGGGTGTCTGTTCTCCATGAGCTAGGACATATCTGTAGTCATGGTAACTATGACAGGAAGTACTGTGGATTGTGGCATAGATTTGCTGTCCGCTAGAAACATGGAAAATGACATAAGTAAATTGTCAACACTGGTGGTGCATATAACAAGCTCACTGCCAAATGAATTTCATTGTTTAGTTCAGGTACAGAATGGAGTATCATTTTATGATATAGAGTAGAGGCCATTCTGAATTTAGCACTTGCATATTCTTTTTTTTAATATTAAATGGAAATTTGTTGTATGTTTTTGTAGTAGGATAGCTTAGCTGATTTACCTACATTGAAACATGGGTACCAGACTGTGGTTTTCATAAAAAAAAAAAAAAAAAAAACCCAGCTATCGCATTTTAAAACTAGTATTAATCTTTTAATTTCGGACAATCAGAACTGCAGCTATTTGTTAGCAGTCCGCTTCCTGCCAAGGGTTCAGTACCTATATATGACAAGTGTTTAAAAAACATCGTTAAAACAAGCAGTGTGTATCCTGCATAGGGTTCAATACCTATATATAAAACAAGTGCTTGAAAAAACATTGTTAAAACAAGCAGTGTGTATCCTGCATAGGGTTCAGTACCTCTAAATAACAAGTGTTTGAAAAAACTTCATTAAAACAAGCAGTGTGTATCCTGCTTAGGGTTCGGTACCTCTGAATAACAAGTGTTTGAAAAAACATCATTAAAACAAGCAGTGTGTATCCTGCCTAGGGTTCGGTGCCTCTAAATAACAAGTGTTTGAAAAAACATCATTAAAACAAGCAGTGTGTATCCTGCTTAGGGTTCGGTACCTATATACAACAAGTGTTTGAAAAAACATCATTAAAACAAGCAGCGTGTATCCTGCCTAGGGTTCGGTACCTATATATAACAAGTGTTTGAAAAAACATTGTTAAAACAAGCAGTGTGTATCCTGCCTAGGTTTTGGTGCTTATATAGAACAAGTGTTTGAAAAAACATTGTTAAAACAACCAGTGTGTATCCTGCCTAGAGTGCAGTACCTATATATAACAAGTGTTTAGAAAAACATTATTAAAACAAGCAGTGTGTATCCTGCCTAGGTTTCAGTGCCTGTATATAACAAGTGTTTAAAAAAAATTGTTAAAACAAGTAGTGTATATCCTGCCTAGGGTTCAGTATATAACGGGTAACATAGCTATATATAACAAGTCTTTGAAAAAACATTGTTAAAACAAGCAATGTGTATCCTGCCTAGGGTTTGGTACCTATATATAATTAGTGTTTGAGAAAAACACCGTTAAAACAAGCAGTGTGTATGTTAGCTCTCATTGTAATGAACTCAGAAGTCATTCTTCACTGGAATGTGAACGAGGGAATTGCAGTGTATTGAGAAGGAGCACATGAGGAGATCATGTGTCCTCTTTAGGCACACTTCCTTATCTGAAAGTTTTGGTTATCATAGTCAGAATTTATACTGCAGCCTGATCACTTTTATAGATGCCCTGCTGAATAGCTCAATACAGCAGAGTGGCCTCTTTTCAGTTTAAAAGAAATCATCAGACTTTACTAAAGTAAAATGTAATTTCTGAGACCATCAATTTAAGGTTGGCTAGTGCCCCTTTCTGCACAGAAGTTCATCAAAAAATAAGATGTTGAGGTGACACCTGAACCCTCCATGTACTTTTGAACTCTGGTGTTGACTCCTATGTCTGAGATGTCAGAATCACTTTTTATCAACAGTATCTCGTGAAATGTCTGGTGTGCTTCAACAGCCTGGTAGACTTTTCTGTATTCAGACTTACAGGACTGTGAGCACCATCCATCCGGGTGATTGTTAATAGGTCACTCTGTTTCCTCTAGTCTTTAAGGGTCACTGTGCCTGCTGTAAGTGATAACTATATCATGTTAAGTTGCCCATCTCGCCTTCGTTCTTGCTGGATGGTTTCGGAGCCGACCTCGGCTCCGACTCGGCCACTCTAAAAGCTCGAGAGTTGGTTCCACCGGCTCGAGGCTCCCCTTATATCCCACAATGCTAGGCGGTATTACCTCAGATCTCGTTTGCCGCTACAGCTATCGAGACGTGTTGCTTCACCGGCTTCAGGTTAGTGTAGGAAATAGTTTTAAAAAAGTTTATTAAAACCCTTTAAATTAGTTTTCCATTCAGTATCCCCTTACCTTAAAGGATTTTTATCCCTTTCTCCTTGTTCTTAACCCTTTTTTTACCTCAAGAACTTATATGTTCTTCCCTTAGGCCTTCGGGCCCTCCCATCCCCTTGGAGTGTATGTGTTTTCTGTAAGGACCTTTATAATACTAAATATCTAGTTTATTTAGTTTAACTTACTGTTTTTTAGTGTATAGTGTAATCGGTGTGTTTGTGTTTGTGTGTGGTTACACTTGTTCCTTGAAATGTCCAAGGATTCAAAGGTCTCAGGCTTCAAGAAGTGTGACTCGTGCTGTCAGAAAATGTCTCTGACAGACGGTCACACTTCTTGTGTGTACTGCCTGGGACCTTTACACCTGCAGGACTCTTGTGCTGTGTGCCATGGCTTCAGCCCTAGAGTCCTGCAGGAAAGAAAGAACAAGCTCATTTTAAGGGGCTTGCTAAAGCCTGAGGGTCCCCCGACTGTTTCTTCGGGCAAACCTTCTAAGGCTTCTAGGTCTTCGGCTCCAGCTACTGAGTCGACACCTAAGACATCGAAATCTTCTACAACATCGGCTCCGGCTGGAGCCGATGAGACTCGAACTTCTACTTCTGTGGTTCCCTCGGCTCCGGCTGGAGCCGAGGTATTGGAAATATCTGAGTCGGCTCCGATCAGACCATCGGAACCGACATCTAGAAAGAGGTCCAGGTCACCGTCCCTTGGCTCCGTTCATTCGGCTCCAGCATCTCCCTTGCTGTCTGAACGGAGCCATAGATCTCACTCCTCTAGGTCATCGAGGCTTTCTGACCATGACCTTCAGAGGGTAGTGAGTCGACTTCTTAAGTCCGAGGCACTGGCCCAAATGCTTCAGAGCCTGACTCATCAGTCGATGCTTAACCCTATCTCTCAAAATGTTCCTCCTCTGACTCCTTTGAGCTCGGAGCCGGGGCGTTTCGGAACCGAGACTGTGGTAGCGTCGGAGCCGATACAATTGTCTTCGGCCCCGTCGTCGGCTCCGATTTCTTCCTTGGAAAAATCTCGGCGCCGGACTTCCCTCGTCGGCTCCGAGGGGGTGAGTGGCATCAGACCCTTGTCCGACCCCGCTCTCCCTCTCGGCGCTTCGGCGCTGGTGAGTTCGGCTCCGACATCGGCCTCGGAGCCATTGCTGTCGGTGCTGAGGGAGGTTTTCAGCTTTTCGGAGCGGGGACCTCTGGCTCTGCCTGACAGGGGTGCATTCGAGGTCATGCGGAGTGTGTTGGAACCCGGTTCAACTCCACAGTCGGCTCCGTCCGTCCCTCCCTCTTCGGTGCCTCAGGTTATGTCTGCTCACTCCCTCATCCCAGACCGCAGAGAGCCAGCTCCTCAAGAATCCCCTGTGGGATCTCATCCTCTTCCGAGGCCTCTCCTGAATTGGCAGGGGAGCCCCCTAGGAAGAGAAAGTGCAAGAGGAAGCACATAGACTCACCTGAGTCTGTCACCTCTGACACGGATTTAGAGGATTCCGAGGGTTCCCCCCGTTCCCCTTCTGAAGATGTCTCCTTTGCAGACATTCTAGAGATCCTGAAACAGAGGGGAAATTGGCCAGCCCTTAACCCTTCGGAGGATGAATCTGTGTATCTTGAGGCGTTTGGCTCTCGCCCTTCCACCTCCTGGGTGCCCCCCCCCCTTTGACCCCCTCATGCAGGTGGTAAAAAGGCTTGGAAGGCTCCTGACTCTGTGGACCCCACCCCCAGGAGACCTTCAAAGTTTATCACAGCACCAGCAGATAAGCAATTTCTGACTAAGGGAGTTTCTGTGGATGCTATGGTGGTAGCTGCCACCACTAAGAAGGAGCTAGCTGATCCTTCGGTGCCTGTCCATCCTCCTAACAAGGAATCTAGGTCTATGGACAGGTACGGAAAGCGGATGTTTTTGTCAGCGACCTTTGCCATGCGTTCGCTGAACTACCTCTGTCATTTCACTCGTCTTCAAAGAGACTTGATCAAGGAAGCGAGTGAGATGTTAAAGGATCCTACAGCTGCGGGTTTTCAGGATAAGATGAACACTCAGCTGGCTACCCTAAATTCTATAGCTAACTCCTCCATGCGCCTTCTTTCATATGCAGCTGATGGAGCGAGCAGAGCCGCAGGGACTGGTGTGGCCTTACGCCATCATGCCTGGATGCGGCTGTGCAATTTTGCGGACCCCTTTAAAACGTCTTTCACTAATTCCCCGTTTGATGGATCATCCCTTTTTGGTCCTCAAGTGAAAGAAACCTTGACAAGGTGCGAGACAGATGGCAAAACTCTTTCTGCCGTCGGAGTCCGTTTTTCTACTCCTTCTAGACCTTACCCCAAAGGCCAGAAAAGTGGAAAGATGTGGTTCCGCAAACAATCTCAAGGGACTTTGCCTGACGCACAGAGTCGGTTCCCCTCTAGAGGCGGGGGGGGACAATAATGGTAGACGTCACCCTAGAGGCAGGGGGGGTCCGCAGAACCAGGGCAATCGAGAAACCTTTTCCGATAAGCCCTTCCAGCATCCCTGAGGTGTTGCCCGACTGTCCACCTTCCGAGGCAGTCGGGGGAAGATTATCACTGTACCCAGAAGCCTGGCGATCCCTAACTCAAGACAAGTGGGTACAGTCCATCATTTCCGAAGGCTATTCCATTCCGTTCTTTCGCATTCCAAATCAATCAAAAAAATCCCTTCCAGATGTTCCACCCGCTCAAAGGGATCAAGCAGCGTTGGAAATATCAAAGTTGCTTGCAAAAAGAGCCATTCAGCCAGTGCCAGCAGACCAGCAAGGATCCGGAATCTACTCCAAGTTCTTTTTGGTTCCAAAGAAAACAGGGGACTGGAGACCCATTTTGGATCTCAGTATCTTGAACAAGTCTGTCAAGAAAACAAGATTTCGGATGGTCACGCTACAATCCATCCTACCCCTATTGGGAAAGGAAAACTGGATGTGCTCTATAGACCTCCAGGATGCGTACTATCATATAAAAATGAACAGACGCTCCAGGAGATTCCTCCGCTTCAGGCTGGGAACCAGTCACTTTCAATTCAGAGCCCTGCCCTTTGGACTCACCACTGCCCCCCGGGTGTTTACCAAATGCATGGCAGTGGTAGCTTCTCACCTGAGACGTCAAGGATTCCAGGTGTTTCCATACTTAGACGACTGGCTCCTCACAGCTCCTACCAAGCATCTTCTTCTACTTGCCAGAGACTACACCTTTCGCATTTTTCAAAAGTTAGGTATCTCAATAAATTGCGAAAAGTCTGTTTTGTCGCCTTGTCGTGCTATTACCTTCATAGGCGCAAATCTAGACACAGTCAACATGTCTGCGAGACTCACAGACCAAAGAATAGCAGACATACACAAACTGGTCTCCCTTCTCTTCCACAGCAACAGAGTCAAAGTCAGATTAGTTCTAAAAGTACTGGGGATTATGGCGGCTGCTATCCCTCTACTTCTATTAGCCAGATTTCACATGAGAATCCTTCAATGGATGCTCTTCACACAATGGTCGTACCAACAACTTCCGATGTCCCACACCATTGTGATTACGCAAGCATGCAAGAATCATCTTCTTTGGTGGATTTCTTCCCCCCAGCTCTTCCTAGGAAGACCCTTTGTCCTTTCCCCTCCGGTTGCTACTCTGACAACGGACGCCTCCCTGATTGGGTGGGGAGGGCGTTATCAGGGCAGAACAGTCCAGGGCATATGGCAACCAGTCGAACGCCACTTGCATATAAATGTTGTAGAGATGAGAGCAGTGCTTCTAGCGTTGCAAGCCCTTCAAGACTCTCTTCCCTTGGGAATGATAGCAATTCAGATGGACAACATGTCTGTAGTGTGGTATATCAACAAACAAGGCGGAACCAGGTCCTACCCCCTATGTCGAGAAGCACTCAGACTGTGGCAATGGGCGATTTCTTCTCAGCGGTTTCTGATAGCAACGCACATCCCCGGGAAGTCCAATCTTATCGCGGACAAGTTGAGCAGAGCTATCCTCATGCCTCACGAGTGGTCTCTGAAAGATTCTATCTTGGAGAAAATTTTTCTCAAGTGGGGTCAGCCTTGCTGCGACCTTTTTGCTACTCCCCAAAACAGCAAGTGCAAAGATTATTTCACCCTCTTCCCTTACCAGGCCAGCCCAGCAGAGACGCTCTAGTCCAAGTTTGGCCCGGGACTTCTGTATGCATTCCTCCCTTCCCACTAATCTCTCAAGTGATACAGAAAGCTATCGCTCAGAAGGCCTCATTGATCCTCATTGCTCCTTACTGGCCTCGACAGGTTTGGTTCCCCTTTCTACATCAATTTCTGTTGGAGCAACCCTGGCATCTGGACCTAGTTCCAGATCTTTTGATCCATCAGTCGGGTCAGTTACATCGCTCCTCGCCTCTCTGAACCTCACTGCTTGGTTCCTCCAGTTCCAACCTTAGCCAGGCTTCCTCAAATATCTCACTCTGTTCGAGATATTTTGATAGCTTCCCATAAATCTTCCACTCGGAAGATTTATCTTAGTAAGTGGAAATGTTTCGCCTATTGGGCTCAAGGAAGGGACATAGATCCTTTCACTGCTCCCATCCAAATAGTCCTTGATTTTCTAGCTGAACTTTTCCATGCAGGTTCATCTCCTTCTACTCTTAAAGTTCAATTGGCAGCTATATCTAACTTTCATGTGGGCATCTCAGATTCTGCCATCATGTCTCACAAGCTTTGCAAAGCTTTCTTGAAGGGAGTTTTTCTTCTTAAACCTCCTGTAAGAAATCCTCCTCCTTCTTGGGACCTTAATTTAGTTCTCACATCTTTGATTCTTCCCCCTTTTGAACCTGCAGCTTCCTGTTCAATGAAATTGCTATCCTGGAAGACTCTCTTTCTGGTAGCCATTACTTCAGCTAGAAGGGTCTCAGAGCTTCATGCACTCAGCAGTCGACCACCGTATCTGTTGTTTCATAAGGATAGGGTATCCTTACGGACCAATCCATCCTTTTTACCTAAAGTAGCCTCTGCGGCAAATCTAAATCAAAACATTGACCTCCCTGTGTTTTTCCTAACTTTTCTAACAGGTCTGAACAAAATTGCATTGGCTAGATGTTCATCGTCAATTAAGGTATTATTTGGATAGGACCAAACAGATCAGAAAAACTGACCAGTTGTTTGTCTCTTATGCAGAAGGCAGAAAGGGCCTTTCAGTTTCGAAGGTATCACTCTCCAGATGGCTAACATCCCTGATTTCCTTTGTGTATGAAATTAGACACCAAAAGTTGCCTAACAAACCAAAGGCCCATTCGACTAGAGCTTTGGCTACTTCTATAGCTTTCCAAGACAGGCTGCCTATTGATACCATTTGTGCAGCAGCTACATGGGCTACTCCTCACACTTTCATTTCTCATTATAAGTTGGATTTAGCTTCTAGACATAGAGCTAATTTTGGTTCCACTGTACTCAAGAGTCTGTTCCGATAGGCCACCCGGGACAAGGTGCTAGGGAGGCGGTCCCATCCAGCAAGAACGAAGGCGAGATGGACAACTTAACATATAGAAGTTATGTTCTTACCATAACGTTCCATGTTAGTTGTCTTCTTCTCGCCTTCTTCTTCGCCCCCCTCCTTCCCCCTAGCCTGGACAGACCTAGAGGAGTTTGATTGTGACCTCTCTTTCTACCACCTCTATTGTATATAGGTATATGCTATACTGTGCATATTTTCCTTCATCAGGTTTCAGGTCACCTTCTTCCCTTCTTTTTATAGAGGTGGGTTTTCCCATTTCCAGTAGTTCTGGATTTATTATTGGCTGGGCCTAGCTTACAAACGAGATCTGAGGTAATACCGCCTAGCATTGTGGGATATAAGGGGAGCCTCGAGCCGGTGGAACCAACTCTCGAGCTTTTAGAGTGGCCGAGTCGGAGCCGAGGTCGGCTCCGAACCCATCCAGCAAGTAAGAAGGCGAGAAGAAGACAACTAACATGGAACGTTATGGTAAGAACATAACTTCTATTTTCACTTTAACACAATATAGTATTTGACTGTTCTGTTTACGTATAATGCCAAGCATCTGCTTGGGACTTCCTGTACCATACACTGAATCTAATTCACCAAGAGATCTGCCCTTTGTATGTTTGTCACACTAAAACCTCTGTAAGTAGTATTCCTATCTTACAGCAACACTGAGGTTTGCTTTGCTTTATGTCCAGCCAATTATGAATGTCTGTTAAGAAATAATTCTGAATATTACTGGCCTGCAATACATTTGGATAATGTACTATACTGTAATATACATAATTAAATCTTCATCTTCTACATCCAAAACTTCATTTGACAATTTTTCATTCCAGCTTTAAACTTCTGAACATACCTTTCTACAATACCATTTGTAGCAGAGTACCCTGGTACACTAATAGAATACATAGTCACATTTTAACAAAATTGCAAAATTCTTCTGACATCACACGAGTGCTGTTACACATAATAATATGTTGTGGCAAACTAAAAGCTGTAAAAGTTATCTCTGTTCTGCTAGATGGATTTGCAGCCTGCAAAAAATAATTCTCATTGCAGACCGTCTGTAAGGCTGCCACTAGATAACCTGCTAAAACCATCTGTACCACTGGACGTTCAGCCAGTGCTACTGCTAATGTTAATGTACTTCAGGCTTGTTAAAGCCATTTTACGTTAGTACATATGGCTTTATTGCCCATGAGCACTTGTCCTGCCTTTAATGTATGGCTTTTTCTGCTCCATTCTCCTGTTAAGTTCCTCCCATGATTGTAGCAAAGCTGCTTCCTCAGTGTCATTAGCATTACCACAAACCTTTTGCAATCTTATGTCACCTTCCCTCCACTTTTACTCCTCTCTACTTTGTCACTTAATTCTCTCTTTTCTAGTCTTCAGAGTTAACAGTCTATACTTTTATTGTTTTTTCCCCTTGTGCAGTGTTTACTTCTTCTACCGCGAGTCCTTCTTCAGTATTACCCTTCCTTTCATAACATTGACAGAAAACATAATACGCACAAACCTCTTACTATACATATTACCCACGGAATCATTCTCCTAATGCTATCTTTCATTCACAGTTTTATCCTACCACATCGCAGTGTACTCTACATTTCTCTATATGACTATACCCTATTAAAATCTTAACCTTTTTCCATCTCCATAAGGGATCACCCTGCCTAACATCTCCAGCAAGCCATTTTGACTTTCATGTTTTTTCTCTCATCTTCCTCCCTTCTCCTTTAAAATCTTTTTCTTTTTTACCCCGTAGTCCTCTCTATCTAGCATGTTATCTTTTTGCATCTTCACGTCTTTGCTGTTCGTGTTTTGTCACCTTACCACCTGCCATTTTGTCACCTTACTACCTGCCATGGTACTCTCGCACTTTATTCATACTCACACACTACTGGTCATTTATCTCTACTCAGGCTAAACTCTCCTTCATATCTCTTTCCTCATATATATTTAATGTCCAACCTGTTCACCTTTTCAAATACAAAACATCTAAGCATTCAGTTCACTTTGACATAACCTGGAATACATTCTTATACTTTTATAAAAAAACATAACTAATCCTAATCTTCTGTTATATAAAATCACTCTTTGTGGTGACATCCATCCCTACCCCGGCCCCTCAGCCTCATCCATTTCACCATCCTCCACCTTTACTTCCTATACAACACCGACAAAACTTTCTTTACTTCCGTTAACATTTGCAGCATTGTAAACAATGTTTCAGACCTTCAAGGTTTCTACAATACTAACCAAATGTTACTGTCATTACCAAAACATTGCTAAAACCCCATATAAAAGATTCTGAAATTCAATCCACTGGCTACAATATAATTTGATGTGACAGACTGCACAAAAAAGGGGAAGGCATTGCAATTGTATATAATAACTAAGTTTCTCACCCCTCAGAACTAACATACCAACCTTCCAAAATGCAGAACTTCTTATCTCTTTTCTCATTGTTAATAAACATAAGAAGCTTTATATAGTTGCCCTCTACATACTACCAGATAATAATATTAGCTTATTAGAAGAAATTATTTGCTGGACAATTACAAATGTTACTGTTGAAACCAGTATCTTAGGTGACATTAACATTGGCTGTTTATCTGTGACATCTAACACCCCAACTACTAATCTTAACTTGTATGGGTTCAAACAGCTGATCTCTTCCCCTGCTCAATTCAACAAAGAGAATAATACAAATTCTATACTTGACTGGACGCTTGTCTCTGACCCCAGCAAGTATACCATCTCATGGGTACTACCCAAATCCCTTAGTCATCACCCTGTACTCAGCAATAAAGAAATTAGCCACAAGCTGGAAAAAACATCAGTACAGAGCTACCTGAAATCTTTGTAACTTTCATCCTGATACACTCAACAATCACTAAAATCCATCAAGTTGTCTCCACACAAAACCCTACCTCTAGATGAAGCTGTCAACAAATTCAACATTATATTCATGAATAATTTATTCTACTATAAATAAAAGAGTAAAACATACTCACCCACCCAGTGTCTTATTCTGCAAGAATTCACATGCAAAAATGTGGCAAAGCATGAAAACTATGGCACAAGGAGAAAAACCCTCAAACATTACTTCTGTACAAGGAGTTGCACAACCTCACCAAGAAGCACATTCACATAGACAAAAAACATTGCTGTGATCCGCAAGATAAAACTCTAAAGAAAGCCTGGAGCTCAGTTAAGAAATGTTTTCAACCTGGCTTTCCTTCCTCACCAAAGCCCTATCTGGATTTATCCCCTCAGAAACAGCAACCAAATGTCTTCATTGACAACCTAGTCTGTCTTATATCTCTCCCCAACCATTTATTCTACCTCAAAACTCTACTAGTCTTGACATCCATACCTTCAGTCCTCAACCTACATGTGTCTCCACATCATATGTTGCACATTACTAAAGAAAGTTAAACCCTGTTCTCCTTATGATGATGATCTCCCTACTGAATACCTTAAGTTTGCTGCAGACTCAATAGATACCCAGTCTCAGTTCTCATTAACTGAACTATTCAGTATTCCCATGTTCCTGACCTGTGTAAAAAATTCTTTATTACTCCCTTTCATAAAAGAGGTAACTCCTCTGAAATCTCTAACTTTAGGCCAGTCGCCATCTTGTCCCACCTTTCTAAGATCCTGGAAAAGTGTATTCATAAGCAACTCCTTCAGTAACTCTTGTAAAAGGATCTCCTAACTCCAACACAACATGGTTTCCGACCAGGACATAGTACCACTACAGCTCTCCTCAACTTTTCCAACAACAGTAGTAAGGCTAGAGACCAAGGAAAGTTTATCTCTTCTATTTTTCTAGACCTCTCAAAAGCCTTTGACGCAGTGTTACATGAGAAAGTTCTGACTCAAATGTCTTGTCTGGGCCTTTCCAAACCAAGTCTTCTGCAGTTCTGCAACTACCTGTCTGACAGATACCAGTCTTTCAAAATGGCCTTCTTCTCTCTCTCTCTCTCTCTCTCTCTCTCTCTCTCTCTCTCTCTCTCTCTCTCTCTCTCTCCTCTCTCTCTCTCTCCTCTCTCTCTCTCTCCTCTCTCTCTCTCTCCTCTCTCCTTTTATCCTAGTTAAAACAGGTGCTCCTCAAGGCTCTATTCTCAGCCCACTGCTCTTTAATATTTTCATCAGTAACCTATATACCTCCTCTCAGCAGGCTCACCTTATTCAGTATGCTGATGACTCAAATCTCGTCTGCTCATCTGACAGCCCACTACAACTAGAATCCATGACACAAAATGCCTTCAACTAAGTTATACTGTGGCTACATCAAAACCAACATTTACTTAATCCGAAAGGAACTGTGGTTACATCAAAACCAACTTTTACTTAATCCCAAAAATACTAAACTACTACTACCTTTTCAAAGTCCCATGCCAATGCTAAAAGTAATTTCTGCATTACCTCTTTAAACAATACAGCTACAGAAGTAATTACTGATACCAAATTGTTTGGAGTCACCAAAGATGACAACTTAAAGTTTGATCTTCACATACAAAACTGTATAAAAATAGCTTATCAAAAGCTAGGTCTACTATATAAAAAAAAAATCCTTATTCCTTCTAGTAGAATTACCCTGGCTAACACCTATCTTTTTCTCTCTCTTCTCTATGGCTCACCTACTTTGATTGACATCCCGATCTCTCTTAAATCACAACTGGGGCAGTGCTATAGTAAGATAGCTAGATTTGCAGCTAACCTGCCACATAAAGCTCATCACTGCTGTGCTGATTGCTCTGCATTATGTGCCCTCAGTTGGTTATACCTCCCATAGCCACTATCCCATGTGCAACTTCTTCTAACCCATAAAATACTATGTAACCCCTCTACCTGCCCTTCTGTTTCCTCAGTGGTTCATCAATAACTCACAAATTACCCTCTGCACTCTCAAGAAAAAAAACTGCTTGAAATCTATAAACCAAAAAAGTATGGGGCAAAGTTTATATTCACACTGCATATCCAAATTAAGGAACCCTGTCCCAAATCCAATCAAAACTATATCTAACGTACATGTATCTAAGTCCTGTCTTAAAGAATTTCTCACTAACTCATAGCTATGCCCATACACCTCAGCTGTATGGTCTATATTAACAAATACTTTACATTCTTACTAACCTAACCACTCATCATACTATCTATACCTTTCACACCTGCCCTCTCCCCACTCTTATGGTAGGCCTGTATCTATTTATTTTTATTTCCTAGCATAGTAGACAATACTTCCAATACTTCTATAGATACTGATTGTATATTTAGTTGTCCATTTTATATCTATTTTTATTTTTATATCACTGTTGTCTCCTAATGCTTTATTATATCCTTGTATTCCACTATCAAAGTGTATGCATATATGTTTTTTTTAATTATTACATTTGTACTCATGTTTTATTTGATGCTATTTAATTGTCTGGAGCTTTTCCCCTGGGCCTCTTCTGAAAATGGGTATTTATTGCCCAGTTGGACTTTCCTGGAAAACAAATGTGAATGAATAAATAAATACATAAATAAATAAATAAAAGTAGCAAACAAGACTTCCCTGTTTAGTAACTGTAAATTCTGTCATACTGTCAGACATATAATACACTTACAACCTTTCTGGGGATAGTCACCACTATGGGGAACATACTGTTCAGGAATGGATCTGTAAATGTAATATGCATCCTTTTCCAGCATCCACTTGGAAATTACTGTGAATAAAGTAGTGATAAGCATTGTTTGCTCCATTGTCTGTGGTATACATTCCTTCCACATGCACTCCTTTTCACTGTTTAGCTTTGGCCACCTGACACACTTTAATGCTGTCTTCATTTTCACAATATTGAATGACCAGTGCATAGCCCTTCCAGTACCACCTTTGTCAGTTTCTTGCCTGTGATAACTTCTGATCCTCAATTAGCATAACCTTTCTCTACAGAAAGTTCAAATCTTCTAATGGGATGTACTGTTAGGTACTCAGCTAGGTTCTTATCTGTGATAACTTCTGTTCCTCAATGAGCATAACCTTTCTGTACAGAAAGTTCAAATCTTCTAATGGGATGTACTGTTAAGTTCTCAGCTAGTCCTCTATTAGACCAGTCTTCCTTAGGAGAACTTAAAAAAATGTAATATTCTGGAAAGTTCCTGGTCATTCCCTGTCTTGTGTGCCATCCTTTCTGCCCTGACTGGAATTGAAGTGATGCATAAGTACATTTATATACTGTTACATACCTTCTCTTATTTGTCAGTGGTTTCCGAAAAGGATATTCCCAGGCGTTCATAGGCATCACCATCTCACTTGGATGTTCTGTATTCCATCTGGTAGTCATAAGCTGATAAGATGGCTGCCCGTCTCTGAATGAGTGTTGCTGCTTTAGTGGGCAGACTCGTATTCCCATCAAACAATGATAATAATGGCTCATAGTTTGTAACTAATTTAAACCTTCCATTTCAAAGATACTGATTGAATTTGTTTTCTGCAAAATCAACAACTTTTTTTTCATTTTGAGGCCATTTTTCTGTGCTGGGAAAAGTGTTACTGAAGCATACTCAATATTTTTTCCTCAGTCAGTCACGCTATATTTTTTAAATTTTTTTATGTGTTAACCATGGTAGACCACTGATTCACAGACCATTTCAAGTGCAGCGTGGGTATAGTCCATGTACAGCCAGGTATTGCTGGCATATAGCTCATCTATACAATGAAATACTGCACCAACACCATATGCAGACGCAATTCAAACAAGTGTATGTGGCAGACCATGGTCAGTACTGAACCCAAACATTATCAATTCATAACATTTTCTAAATGCATTCTCTGCCTGGCATGTCCATTGTCATAGAATCTCTTCCTTTACCCATACAAAGACAGATTAATCTCTGGTTATAGTTACATACAAACTTTCCTTAATAGCTCACTAAAGCAAGAAATGCTTGCATTTCTTTCACACAAGTAAGTGTGTGTGTGTGTGTGTGTGTGTGTGTGTGTCTCTATGTGTACATGTGTGTGCAAGAATGTTATGGATTGCTTTTACCTCTTCTGTTGCACTCCTTTTTCCTAATACATGCTAAAATATCCAATGTGACTTGCAAATCACCCTCTTCAGTATACATAATGTTTTCTGAAATGCTTTATCTCTATCTGTCCAGAGACTAATAAGTTCTGTAGGTAACCAGCCAATCTTTAAACAAGTTTTCTGTCATTCTTTGTAAAACATAGTGGATCGGTTACACACACACACACAAACCCACACAAGTGTGTTCCTTTATAATTTCATATTTCTTGGAGTCATCACCATGCAGTACTTGTTGATAAGAAGGTGGTAATTCCTTTTTTTTTCAAGAACACAGTTGTATTGCTCAACATGGCCACTAAAGAATTCAAGCTAGGAAGTGATTCATTTCCATTCTCACATCTCGATTCAAAGACAACTTGTAATCACCCGAAAACTGAACTGAAATGTCCCCTAATGTTGCTGAAACAACATGTGTAGTCCATTCACTGTTTCACAGAACTTAAATATTTTACAATGTTACAATGATATTAAAAGCAAACTAAGAGCAAATATTATTGGCTAGTCAAGAGTTTACAATGATTATAATCTACGTTATTCACATTCCGTTTGAGCCATCCGACACATTATCTTCTTGAGTTTAGCCAAACGTTCATCTTTTCTTATAATCATAGGTAAAGTATTTCATAATCTGCCAAGCCTGTGAAAACAGAGGATACATAGCAAACACCTTAAAGGAGGCAGTACAGCTAAGTGGGAATTACTCCTTCTCCCATGTAATGTTGAACAAACGCCACACCCAGTGTAGTAGCTAATTCCTCACTGTTTTAACATTTAAACATCAAGTCGCCTATATACCTCAATAACATCTCCTTTAAATATCTATATGAGACACTGTACAAGTTCAGATATTTTAGTCTTGTATAACCAGTCAAAAACAAATAAAAAGATTATAGCCGTTTACTATAACAGAGACATTGCACCTTGATAATCTGTCTTGTAAAGAATCTTTATACCTTTTCCATTTTTATTTGTGTTTGGTTGCACATAAAAAATGGGGCACAGTACTCTATCAGTGGTCTTATGGCACATCAATAGACAGGTATTAATACCTTAGCCTGTCTGCACCGGATACATCTTAGTATGTTTCTAATCACTTCATAGGCTTTTTTGAGGACACCTTTTAAATGCTGTTCAGAACTGAAACCATCATCAGTCAGACTATCCAAGTCCTGACAATATTATCTAGTGCTAGAATATAACATATGAATATTTTGTATTATTCCTTCCAAACTGTAAGACCTTAAAACGTTTTGCATTAAAACTGATATTATTAATAACAGTCCACACATGTGCTACTTTCAGGCTTGGCTAATTCTTTATCAGTTCTCACTCTGTGTCATTGCAGATCGCAGTGGTTGACTTTTACAGAATTTTTGATAAAGACTTGGATTCACAAAAATGCCATCTATCATCCCACACAACGTGCCTCATTCCTCTCCAAAGACTTCCATGTGCATTTCTAACGGTTCCTAATTAGACTTTAACTCATTTGATATATTGTCGATGTAGCAATTTTATCTGTTTCTAATACAGCACAACTTTCTATTACCAGTTCCTTCAGTGCAAAGTGGAACTATTTCCTTTTACCACTGTTCCTTTTGCATTTCATATCACACTGTAGCCTGTACTGATAGATTCTCTCTGTCCAATGTATGTATTAAACTTAATTGCTGCAGCTTGCAATGCTCTCTTTGATGATACTAACTGAAACATTTCTCAGCGATGCATACATACAAATATTTCAGGCATTGGCAAGAATGCCCTTCTAGCCTGCCAATATACCAAAACAGTTATCACCATAATGTGTCCAGGTTGTTCTTAAAAATATCTAAACTAGTGCTTGCTGTAATGTAATTCTGTAGTCTGTTCCATGGATCAGCTACTGTCTCAGAGAACCAAGTCGACCTTTTCTCATTCCAGTAGAATCTTCATATGTTTTCTGATTATTCTTTACTACTTTTTGATAACCCCAAACATTCCCAGGGGTAGTTGTCTCTAAATGTCTTTATACCTGAATATGATCTTTAAATACTTGTATGAAACAGTGTATAAGCTCAGATATTTTAGTCTTTCATAATAACTTAAATTTTCACATCCATAGATGCCTTTGCCATATTTCCGCTGTGCTCCCTCCAGTTTACTCATACTTGTTTTCTTACAAGGTTTCCATATTGTTATTCCATAATCAAGTTTGGGTGTGATGTGGCTAACAAACAATGGTTTCATCATTTCTGATTCCTAGACTTTATATATCTTTTTATACAACTTATAGGTTTATAACTATCATTAACCAATTGGTTGATATAATTAGAAAAAACTCAAAGCTGGATGTACCTATATACCCAGGTTCATAAATGAATCTATAGTTTCAATCACTGTATGCTATGCTGTATTAAATATTCACCTTTCAGTTTAGGTTTCCCAAATTATTTTGCAGACGTGCCCTATCTGTAACACTTGTAATCAGTTTTCTCATTTTCAAGTAATCCGCATACAGACTGAAGAACACCTAATATGAAATAGATAGATCTGAAAGATACAATCTAAACCTATATAGGCCCAGGAGAGAGCCCTGTGGGACACTCTGACTATTAGCTAGAATTTCACCTGTCCACTTACTGTATGAAACTTGCCATGTCCTATTTGTAAGCAATGCAGCAATCCATCTTATCAAGAGTGCACCAATACCTAATTGTTCTAATTTATTGATCAGTGTTCTGTGCATGACTCTATGATATGCTGAAGTTAAATCTATATAAATTACACCACAGCTCAATTTTTCATTCATAGCTGTTATTATATTGTTATAGAACATCATGTTACAGGTGGTAATAGATCTATTTTCAACATATGCATGCTAATATATGGTTTCAGGTCCCAACCTTTCATAACCTTCTCCAATATTTTCCATAACAAGAAAATAAACGCATGGGTCTGTATGACTCTGGGTTTATCCTGCTTCCCTTTTCCCTTAAAGATAGGTTTAACGAGTATGTATCTCCAATCTTGATATATTTCCCCAGATTTATACCACCTAGAGAATAACAGATTTAATGGTACTATAAGTTCATGCCAAAGTGTTCACAGATCATTATTACTAGTTCTGTCTCCTCCCTGTGCTTTGTTTGGGTCCAGTGTGTGTAGTTCTTTTTCAATATAATCTGATTTGATTTCAGTACCTGAGGTTACTTGAATGTTGCTATGACAATTTATCACAACCTTTGTGGAGCCAAACTGTTTTGCCTAAGATTTTGTAAATATATCTATAATCTGTTGTGCATGAGAATACATTTTAGAATCTGCACACAGTTTATCAGTTTGCTCCTACCATATGTTATGTATCTGTAATATGGTTTCATACCATGCTCAAAAACTTTATATAAATTTTCATCATATTTTTCTTAGTCTTGTCTCACAGTGTGTGTAGTTTTTTCCATCCAGCTTATTTCAGTTTTCAAAGTCACAATTCGACCTTTTTTCTATTTCTTATATTTTTTGTCTCTCAGTCTTTAATCCCTATCAAAATACCACCACCTGATATTTTTAGAATGTCTGTTAACAGTAAATACAATCATACCGTAATTGAACCAGTTTCCAGTCATTGTTCTTTAACCATGTTTCACAAACAATAACAGCATCAATTTTGATGGAATGTAGCAAATTTTCAAATAAAATAACTTTATTATTAATGCTCCTGGCATTGACAACCATCAGAGATGCATCAAATGTTGCTATCCCTGAAATGTTAAATTTTGGACCTAGCAAAAATTCTCTCTTGTGTTTGTCAACTATTGCAATATATTTGCTGCAAGAATTCTCTTCTCTGATCTTGACAAGTGCACACCATCCTGTCTAAACACGTGTGTGCTCAAAATTAGGCTTAAATATGCTATAAATTTCTATTTTGGAACTTTTTTCATGTAGATTTTTACCCAAATATATTTTCATTCACAGTGACCTGACTCTTCTTTCAATATGTGATTTCTGAAAAATACATCCTAACACCTATTCAAGCTATGCTATTGAAGAGGGATGTAAATTCCCTTTTAACAGTCAGAGAGTCCTTATGGATGAGATCATTTGTCCCAACATGTATAAAAACAGATCCATACTTTCTCCCATTAAGGTGTTCAAAGGCCTTTCTCACATCCTCTATTTTTGCTCCTGGCAAGCATAGCACTATTTGATGTTCATTATCTGTTTTGCAAATGTAATTATCAGTTCCTTTAATAGTTGAATCCCCAATTACAAAAATATTACTTCTGACCAGATCTGAAGAATCCTCAGCTTCTAATACAACAATATCTGCTGTATCACTTGCTACAAAGGAATGCTCTTCATCACCATTAGTCTTATTAATCCCACAGTTTTCATTGCTTATTACATTTGCAAGCACACAGTTCTCATCTAACTGGCATTGTAGATTCACAGCTTGCGCCAAGCGTCAGCTTCTGTCTTTCTCTTTTTTCTTACAGTAATATTCTTCAATCCTTCCACATTCAGTTTCGATTTCTTCCTTTACAGCTGTCCCTTGCCTCCTTTTTCTACATTCTCTTTTGGAAAAATTTTTCTGTAGACTGAAGTTTTGATGGTAGAAAATGTTATCATTCCCTATAGTCTGTGTGTTACATAACAAAACAGTGTCCTTTTTAGTATGTATTCTCCTTGTTTTATAGACATCAATCAGTTTCTTTTTCTTTCATGTTATTTTTTGTGAACTTCTTCCTTTCTTTTTTTTATTTGTTCTGTATTCCCTGAATCCTTAGATTGCTGAATATTTGTTTTCAGAATTCCAGAATTGTCATTGATATTATCTTGTTTAATAGCGGCTGAGCGATCTTTACTGACAATAGAGATTTCCTTTCTTAAATGTGTTCTACTTACACTTTGTGTAATAGTATTTATCTCATCAGTCAAGTTAGTAATATTGTAACAACAGTTCTCCAAGCCATGCCGATTGCACAAGTGCATTAATCATCAGTAAGTCTAGCTTTACTGTTAATAATGGTAAGCACATCGTCCAGCTTTTGACATGAGAAACACAGATCACCAGTGTTATCAGGTGTCGCCCTTAAATATACGTAGCATTTAGAATACTGTACAAGATATTTGTGCTTTAGCAAATAATTAATAGTATATGCATTAAAGGAATACATGCTCAGCTGCAAATGAATAAAGAATTCTAAAAGAAAACGATAATCAGTTACCACAGAATTCAAAGCGATTTTAAGTCAACTTCTATGGGAAAAATCACACAAACAGTATTCAACTAAATATTAAATTAAGTACAAAACAAGTCATTGCTCTGACCTATCGTACGAGTTATGAAAGTCATGCAAAAGCTGGATTTCCTGTACATCACTCGCAGTCAAACCAGGCAACTCTACAGTCGATCACAAACCAACACAGATTTTTTCAAATCAGCCCTGCATGAGTAATCATTCTCCATGTCAAAGTCTAAAATGATTCTTTAATGTTTAAAATAAAATCTTTGGTAATGCCGTTTTCCTCTTTAGACACATATTTCATATATTCATGACAATTTTCATCTTTATTCTGTACTCAGAAAGGTTTTTAATATGACATGTTTATTCTACATATCCCAGTTTCCCATAGTTATGAAATGTTGCTTCTTTGAAGCTATAGTCTTGCGGGTTCTGATTTTTATTATTATTATTATGATAACAAAACTTTTTATCTTTTGGGGTTTTGCCTGAATTTCAGTTTTGTGGACTGCACCAATATGTCCCTCATGATGCTCATCATACTGATCATGCTGCAGTAGCCCTAGCTATATGGGTTATATGGCCAGCTTCCAAGCTTCAGGGCACTTTTCACACACTCAAACCATAAGTCAACTCGAGCTGTGCTGAATAAAAGACCAGTTTGGGTATCAAGCCCTTCAGAGCTTTTTTTGCTGCCGAAGAGTAAGCGCCTCAGAGGCTTTGAGGATTGATGGTCGACTTTTGCTGTTCCTTTGCTGGGCAGATAGGTCCCTTTGGGGAAAAATAATTCCATTTAATAATTTTGTTTATTATTGATACTTTCCTCTTTAGGAAGGCTATTTTAAAGCTAGTAGTTTATGTTTTAACAGACTGTTATGAGACAGTATTGTACATTTAAATGGGAGTGTTCTTTTTTTCCTGCCAGTTTAAAAGTTGTTTAAAGTAACTGAAAAAACATTTTTCTGTGGAGAAAAATGTGTTTATTTTACTTTATGGGGCAGGGAAAGTGTTTTTAATGTTTTTTTACTTTATTTGTCTATGAAAAAAAAGACTTTTAAAGACTTTTTGTTTTACTGTCATTCCCTGCTTGTGTTCTCCAGGAAAGAGGCAAGACTTTCAGCTTGACCATGGCACAAACTCTTGGTCCCTTAGTAGGTTTTTCTTCCAGCCACAGAAAGAAAATGTTAAGCAAACAGCCTTTGCCATCACAGCAGGCTAGCAATTTACCTTAGCTGTAGGAGGGTGACTCTGCTGTAGACATTAGTTGTACATCAGATCACCCATCCCTTTGGTTCAGCAACTATAGCCACTATGGATTGGAGATTAGCCATGTCTTCTGTGGCTGCTGTGGTCCCTCAGTGAGCAAGGGAGCACCACGCTTGTCAATCCGAGGAAAGGGAATAGGGAAAGCTTCCCTGTTGTGTCAGAATTTGTGCCCATTCCTTGGGGTTAGCTGCTGCTGTCATTAATAACATTGTTGGCCCCATTTTTCCTGTCAAAAAGAAACAGAAAACTAAACATGTAGCTACTCCTTAAATTTCCTTAGACAGCAGTCATTTACTAGGTCTGGCTCAGGGTTTATCTCAGGCTATTGATCCTTCTTGTAAAGTAGTTTCTGGTAAAAGAAAGATATATTCCTCCTTTCTTGAAGAAATTCAAGATTCTGCATCTGGACAGGAGGATGAAGTGACAGACACAGGGTTTTCTCCTCAGATGTCTGATTCAGACTCGGAGGAGAGCTTCGTTTCTGACTCTGCCTGTGGAAGGTTCTCTTTCTCTGACACTATTTCTATAATGTGCCAGTGTTATATTTCCAGAACCTTCACCCATTCCTCCATTTCTGTTAGCTTTGGAGGATGCGTGTATTACTGCCTGCAATTTATCTGATGGTCAGCCAGCTGCACCTAAGAAAGCAGAAAGGATGTATAAAGTTCCTTAGTCTTTTAAGTTTTTATATACTCTTCCCAAACCTGATCCAGCAGTTGTAGCTTTACTTAATCCTTCTGCTGCTAAACACTTAGTTAACTCAAGTTCTACTACTTCTGATAAGGACTGGAAGATTATTGATAAGTATGACAAAAAGTGTGTGTTTTTCAACTGTTATTTTTAGAATTTCGACTTGTCAGGCTCATATGTTAAGGTTTATCATGACTAATTATGAAAGTAGGAGGAATATTTTGTCTGCAGTTTCTTCTTGTGAGGAAACATCATCTTTTAAATAATTTAATTTATTCTGTTGTTCAAGTCATTACTCATTATATACAGTGTGTGTATGGCTCTGTTGATACTTCTTCAAGAGCTATGGCTGCTGGTAAAGTTTTGAGGAAGTCTGCATGGCTGCATTCTCAAAACCTCCAAGAGGATGTTTAAAGTGGGATTTTAAATTCTTCTTTGGATAGAAATTTAGTTTTTGGCCCCTCAGCTGCAGTGGTGATCAAATAGTGTGATGGAGGGGGTAAGCTGATACAAGAAATCTCTAAGATTTTTCAGCTCTCCTTTTCCAAATTTTCCAAGGGATTTTCTAACTCATCTAATTTTGGTGAGAAGTAAAACATCTCAACAAAATGTTGGTAAATAGACATTTAAAAAGAAATGGCAAGGGGGTTCAAAATTTCCCAAAACCTAAGAGAGACCAATAAGTCAGAGTGACTATTTTATAAATTTTGTCCCCCCTCCCCTGTCACCTTGGCAGCCTTTTTTTTCCTTCCAGAAATTTTGAATCTTCACTGTTCTCCTTGACAGCAGATGGTTTCAGACAAATGGGTTCCAAAGATCATTCATAAAGGTTACAAATGGCAGTGGGAGGAAATTGCTCCTTTCCACAAAGTAATTCCTCATCCTCCAGACCAGACTCTTTTGTTTCCACTTGTTCTTCATCGCATTCTGTCCCAAGAAGTGACAGGTGAGAACGAAGTTTTATTCAAGGGTGTTTTAGTGCCAAAGAAAGAAAATACTTAGAGACCAGTTCTGGATCTTTCTTTGTGATAGTTCCCAAGTTCAAAATGATGTCACTTTACAACCGGTTAGGTCTTCTACTGCATTGAAGTTTCCTGGTAACACTAAATTTAAAAAAATGCTTATCATCACATTCTTATTCATCCAGACTTTGGGCATTTCTTAAGGTTTTGTGTACAGGGATCACATTATCATTTTTCTGCCTTACCCTTTGGACTAGCCACTGCACCAAAAGTGTTCACAAAGTATCTAGCTCCAATTGTAGTTCATTGTAGAGTACAGGGTATCTGCATTTTTCCATATTTAGATGACTTGCTTATCTTTCCAGAGTCTTTTTCAAAGTGTCAAGAATCTCTCTGTTGGGTGAGAGATCTCTTACTCAAGCTGGAATTCCAAGAGAACTTTCAAAAGTCTTTCTTGAGTCCTCACTGGATTATGTTCCTCATATATCAGGTGGACACCACAATTCAAAGAGCTTTTCTTCCGCAGGAAAATAGATCTATATCCAATTCTGTCTCTAGGGTTTTCCATTCAGACTTCAGTTGCTGCGAGGAAATATGGCAGGATTTTGGATCTCATGGCTTCTATGATTTTCAGAATACCCCTGACTATAGTTCACGTGAGAGAGATACAGTGGTATCTAAAGTCTTTTTGGTCCCAGCATCAACACCCCTTGTCTTTTCAGATCCCAGTGCTGGGGTTTGTCAGAAGAGAAATCACTTAGTGGAGACAACAGATATCCCTAAGGAGGGATAAAAGTTCAAGGTATGTGGGACCATACCCATGCAGTTGCAGATTCTCTTGAAAGTGTAAAAATTAATTTCAGATAACCACTTTCATTTCAAATACCTATAACAAGTATATCCCTTAATGCCTCATCCAAATTCAAATCAAATTCACAGTTCCGTGCACATTTGGGAACATACTGCATCCCACCCTCACTTGCAATCTTCTTGTAAAGATTTAAACAAAAAACTTTGAGTTCCAAATGTCTCTTAAACTTTTCATCTATCATTTCTTTGTCTGAACTAGATTCTAGAGTAACCTGTTCACGCACTCATCCATCAAGCTGCTTAGTGTCACCACATACTCATCTTCAGGAATGTCATTCACCACGAAAAGCTGTTCACATCTCTCAATATATTATGACCACAATTCTGTGCTTATCTTAAATTTGTCAATTCTTTACAAATGAGCTGTCCTTGTAGTACAACTGCCTTGATTACCTCATCTCCATGTTTAATTCTTGATGTATTATATTGAGAAAAGAATACACAAGTAAACTATGTATACCGTTTAGATGCACTTTATTATTTGAATCCTACAATCTTGCTCAGGCACTTTTCATACAACAGTCTGTCTCACTTTTACAGATGACAGTACTCTACAATGCTGTATAACAACACTCATTATACTACAGGAACAGAACTGAATGATATTTCTTTAAGTTTTATTTTATTTAACATTAGTGTACTCAATAAGCAAAGCCGCGGTGGTGCAGCGGTAGCATTGTCGCCTTACAGCAAGAGGTTCTTCCATTTGATTCTCGGCTGGAGTGCCTTCTGTGTGGAGTCTGCATGTCCTCCCCACGGTCGAGTGGCCTTCGAAAGACATGCGTGAATGGGCGTGCCTTCGTTGAAGGTTGGGCATCGAGCTGGCACCTCGGCACCATAAAAATCTACTGCCAATCATTAGCAGACCGGAGTTCCGCTGTGGCAACCCCTAACCGGGAAAAGCCGAAAGAAGAACAAGTGTTCTCAATAAGCAAGATACCTGATCACTTACAGACAGCTACTAATTCTCAATTAAAACATTGAGGCTGAATGTTTTTTTTTCCCTAAAATAAAATGTTTTTACCGATTTCATTGCAGCAAACTGCATTAGGCTCACTGCTTAAGTATGCTCAAGTTTTCTTTGCTTGATCTTAGTTAGCCAAGAGACTGAGAGGCAGTGAAGTCTTCCATTACTAGTTATGTATCAGCATTAACCTCCAAGCAGGATAATTACAGTATCATGAGCAGTTCTGGTAAACACATGCCTTCACATAAACTATTAGAATTAAAGTCTATGAGCAGCTTACTTCCGTGGGACTACAGTCTGGTGTCCATGTTTCATTGTAACTAATGAATCAACCATAATGTGACTGAGTGAAGTTATTGAGATGTTCAGTTTAACCACAGCCCATAATGTGCAGAAGCTTATCTATTCTGCAGTGGAAGTAACCAAATACAGCCAGTTGTTTTTATTGCCTAGTGGTTTCATGCTGCAGAATTTTTAAAAATCATGGTAGTGCAACTATTTTTAAAGTTACTCTCTGTCTAATGTTAAAGTACTTAAGTTTTGCCTTTGCCCTTCAGTTTGCTGTTGCATCATTTTGTTAAGTAGAAAAAATTGTGACACAAGGCTTTGCTGCTAAAGCCAGTGCTAAGAAGCATGTTTTTCTCCCTTAAGGATCTGTGTATCATTTGTATAAGTTCACTATGCTTTATACGCTTGTATCTCATACTGTATTTACCCTTGTATTACAGTTAAGGGGAAAGCCACCATGGGGGTGTTAGATACAGAGTAGTTGGATTAGTACAGGTATTTCACTGCGGAGCTGATGATGCAGAACTTGCGATGGTGAGAGGCAAATTTACAGTAGCACTGGATAACAGGTAGTGGCTGGAGGAAAACATGATAAATAGCAGGGGGTGCTGAGAAAAAGCCGGTGAAGAGTGGAACAAAATTATATTTACTGCTGTGTTCAATCGTGTTTTGCTGCTAAGTAAGATTTACCGCCATGAACACAGGACTGGAACACTTTCAGCACATCAGCACTTTGCAAACATTGGTCTGCAGCTCCCTACTTGTGTTTTAAAAACCCTCTGAATATATGTGTATTAAACTCCTTTGTCCCCTGATGTTGATTTACTCATCACTATACCAGCAGTCACTTGTCCTGACAGATCTGAACTAAAGTAACTGCAACACTAAATGCCTTCTCTTCTTCAACATCATTACCTGCACTGACTGCTGGGAATGTTGGTGGCAGAGAGAATGGTACTGCAGTAATTGTATGTTCACCGTATATATTACTCCCTCCTCATTTCCTACAGTATCTTCTGCTGGGGAATATACAACTGTTTGTAGAGTTCCACTATAGATGTTGATTCTACATGGTTTCCTGAGATGACATTTGTTGGGAGAGACTGACGTTACAGGTAGAGTGCCCCCTCCACTCCGCTCACCCAAGCACTACTAAACAGTTCAGAACTGCTTTTGAAAATTCCAGACTAAATGATATGGTAATGGTGCCATTTTCCACTAGGGATGACTGCTCTCTGGTGGGATGACCTTTCCCATGGAGTGTTGTGGCATTTTTGTTCCTTTGGACTCTTCATTTACCTTGCTCTTCTGTCCTGTTGAAAGCTTTTGTAATGAAATGCAGACAAGTGCTGTCATAGTGCTGATTACTGCTGAAAGCCAGTCAGAATTCAACACTGACATGCCCTCTTAGTTATCCATACTGAATGTTTCTCCTTTCTTTCACTTCTAGAAGAAACACTTCAGTCTGGCAGAATGACAGCAGTTCTTTACTTTATTTATTTTTAAGAGTATTGATGTTAAATTATGCCTGAGAATGATTATCGTGTTTTTTTCTTATTATTTATATGCAAAGTTTTATTGTTTAACTCTCTCAGCTGCATCTCTCTACAGTGGCATCCGAACAGATATTTGAGGTTAAGCTGCAGTTCAACATGTTTGGTAACTCCATGCTGAAGTTTATTTAATGTCTTTACCTCCTTATTTGCCTAAAGGTAACGTCCATCTGCAGGTGGACTCAGCATCACTGGTTTGGAGACATTTTACTTTGTTTCAAAGGGCACTGTATTATCAGTGGAAGTTGTAGCAATCTTAAATACAAAAGTATTTAATGTGTCTGCACAAAGCAAAAATTAAAAAAAAATGTGAGACTATTTTGGTGACACACTCTGACAAGGAGTGCTGTATTTATTTTACTGCAGTATGCTGTTCTGTGCTATTTCACAGTTTTGCTTTTTGAGTTGAGCTGTATGATCATGGTTCATTCTGGGAAGCGACATGCCAAGGTCAATGATCCTAGCTCAAATCACGTACCCCCACACAGCTGTCTTTATGATGTTGTAGCGTCACAAGTGTTTTGTTTCTTAGTCACGTCCTATTCATAGCCCCTTTTTGTTTACAGATTCTTAAATACACATTAGTACTAGAATTGTGATGTCTGCACACGTGTGAGCATTGTCTTTCAATTTCTGTGGAATGTTTTTAGAGACAAGTTAGCAGCATTTTCAGACTCTAACAAAACCAAATGATATTTTTAAAAATGTACATTTTCATGATATTTTTTTCTGCTTATAGAATTTAAAATTTCCCTGGTCTCCAATGTAAAATTTCCCAGGTCTCCATTTAAAAGGACTGGCCCAGTGATACATTTCTACGGTAACACAACTGTAAGATTGCAATCCCAGAATTAGTTCTCCTACAGACCACATTCTTGGAATTAACAGTATAAGTTTCCTTTTAGTCTACAGAATGTAATATTGCTGTTTCCAAAGGAATGTATTTAATAATTTCACAAAATTAACAAGTATTTTGAAAGTGAAAGGTTGCTTCATAGATTGTATGAGGCAGTTTTAGCTTTTATTGAACCCAGTTTAAAACCTTGTGACTGTTCTCAAGTTACTTAATTAGATCAATGTGCTGGGTCACTACTGAAAACAATCAGATGTGTCTAGTATGTCTTAACTGGATAACCTCCATTTAATAAAACAGAATCGTATCCCCTACATTTAATAAAACAGAACCGTATCCAGGTTATCTGACACCCTGTGCAGTTCCCCAGTCTGGTGTCTCCCACAGCTTTAAGTAGAAGACCAGTGAAAAAAGTCTTCTGTCAAAGTTGATGACAAACTGCACCCCGTAACACCTTCCACCAAGAATGCTGTACCCTTTGGCCTGCCGTAGCTTTGCCTCTTTGGGCATGTGCAACATTAGTTATTTCTTTTGTAGACACTGGACAGATGAACACTTTAATAAATAACTTGAGCTGCAAAATGTTAATTTATTAGAAACTCTGCTTGCAAAATAAGATAAGATTAAAAATAAGTAAACAAGTATTTCTCCAAAGTGGAAGAAGAGAATGAATAATTTTTGTAAGGTTTCAAGTGTAAAGTGAAGTAAAGAAGTTTGGTGTTTCTCCACCAATTCCACAGTAGCTATTTGCAGGTCTTTAGTACTTACAGCCATTCACACTTGATGCAGGAACCTCCACTGCCATTTTCTTACAGCCATTCACACTTGATGCAGGAACCTCCACTGCCATTTTCTTACAGCCATTCACACTTGATGCAGGAACCTCCACTGCCATTTTCTTACAGCCATTCACACTTGATGCAGGAACCGCCACTGCCATTTTCTTACATGTCCCACATATAACTCTTCTTGTCTTAGGAAGTAGAATCTGCCAACTTGTCTATTGTAGAAGGTTGGTGGGGGGGTAAGTTTCCTGTGCAGTTTGCTTAAAGTCTCTTGTTATTACAAGTGATTAGTGATATTCTTTCAATCAATAGTGTGATATTCAATACTATCAGCTGCGTATTGGGTAGACTTCACACCTTTTGTATGGAAAAGGCTGTGCCACATTGCCAACATTTCTTACTATAACTCTACTCCTTCCCAACGTCTAGACCGCAGTAGGTGTCACATGAGTTCTGCTAAGCTTCATGCCCCCCCCAACCAGATTACTAGACAAGGTCAGTGGCAGTTTTATTCCTTGCTCCAAATGACCCTACAGGTTTCTTGTACTTGTTTCTGGACCAGAGTCACCAGTAACACAAATGGAAGCATTGGTTCAGCGTCATCATACCTGTATGTGAAAGGAATCTTGAAGTTTTCAGGAAGCCACACATGTTTACCATTCTGCTGTCTTGTGGAAATGATCAACATATTTTCTAAGCCTCTGAGATGGTTTTGTAATTAACAGATGCTAAGGTAACAGGATGACGTTGAGCAGGAAGCCAGATGGTGTTGCTTGCACACCCCATGATGGCATTTGCTGTGTGCATTACAGTGGTAGCTAAAATCAAAACTGAGCTAGTGAGTTTCAGAGTGCTACCTTAATCTCACAGCTGGCATATCAGAGCTCAGGTAAAGTTTTGACATCAATATGTGTGTGACAAACACTGGATCACAGCCACTTGTACTAAGCTGAAGTGAGACAAGATGGCTTCTGCTTATGAGCCACATTAATGTGTGTATCTGGGAGCAGGGTGTCAAATTTGTTATATGATTTGTGCTGAAACAGAATGTCCCCCTGTAGTATAAGGTAGGCTGCAGGTGACATGGCCCGTATACCACAGCCATGGCTATGTATGATCAGCTGCTTGAAGTCAGATACAAACATATACATCCGTGTTTAGTCACTAACCCCCACTCCCAGAGGATATAAATAGGGCAATGCCCTACTTAGGTTCATAGGTAGGTACTAGGCTGTCAGCCCAGGGGCCTAAGTAAGCCTAACCAACAAGGTTCCCTGGCTTATGCCACCCAAGAAAGTTATTTTCTTGTGCCCCTGTTGACCAGAGCCAAAGAAGTGATCCCCGGGGTGTATTTTCTATTTCCCATCCACTCATCAAGATTTTTCTTGAAGAGTGCTAATGAGGAACTTTGCTTGACATAGATGGGTAGCTTGTTCCAGAGTATGGGAAGTCTCTGGGACAGGAATCTATTCCTCCAGCATGTCTTGTTTATTGTGGTGACAAGGTTTAGGTCCCTAGAGCTTGTAGTTCGGAGGGATTGGGATTTCTTTAGGTGTAGCATGTCCAACAGCTCTGGGTTTGACATAGCTTTATATGTTAGGCAGAGATCACCTTGGAGTAGGCGGTATGCTACGGAGTAAAGCTGGAGTTTTTTTGAGGCGGTCAGTGTAGGGCATCTGTTTGAGGGCAGTAATCCTGTTTGTGAGGTACTTCTGTGGCCTTTCCAGCTGCTGCAGATGTCTTGTGAGGTACATTCCATAAGGGAATACTTGTGACTATTATTCGTGTTCTAGTCTATGTAGAGCAGAGTAATCCTGAGTAAAGGTTCTGTGAGTGAGATTGAGATGTATTTTAAGTTGATCAGGGGTGGGGGGATAATATGCCCCTCATACATACATGCTCATGGAGAAGACATAGTCCTCCACAGGGTTTTAAGTTTGCTCGCTCTACTGCAAACATGTTGATGTTTGTAAATATGCATCATCATAGCTGCAGTGTCAGTATAATCCTTGTCAAATATGACTGGCTGAATCTAGCTACTATTTAAAAATCACTGTATCTTTGCTAGGAACCTCTCCTTTAGTGTTCAGAAATGCCCAGTGTGGATCATAGAGTAGAACAGGCCTCAGTGGCATCATCAGACTTCAGTAGTTTACCACTAGTAATAAATTTGCTCTCAAAAACCCATACTTTGACACTGAATGAGACGTTGCACAGCCATTTTTTTTATAGCTTGAAATTGTGATTTTGTAGGTGGGAGAAGAGGCAGGAGTTTTATTAGAACCACTGCAATGTTAGAAAAAGGACTGTTGTGACTTGTCACACTGATGGAGCACATTTCATGTTGTAAGTGGAATCTGTTAACATGGTTCTGAGGCATGTCAGCTGAAGCTCTGAGCATGTTACACTCTGACATACTGAAACACACAAGCTCTGGGCATGTCACACTCTGATGACATACTGAAACACACAAGCTCTGGGCAAGTCACACTCTGATGACATACTGAAACATACAAGCTCTGGGCATGCCACACTGTGATGACACACTGAAACACATAAGATAGGCAGCTATGTTTGGCTTGATTCCCAGATATATGATGTAAGATCTGATGTTGTCAGTTTTCATTCTATCCTCAACTGATGGGTTCGGATCCGATCCTCAGATCTGACTCAGCTGTTACTAAAGCTCATGGTAATCAAAAGCTATCAAGCTTCTCCCTTCCCCATAATGCACCAACCCTAAGCTACCTCAGATCTCGTTTGCCACTTTTTGTGAAAGCACGTGATCAGCCTAGTTCTCCAGTTTTCACAGATAATTGATAGGTGATAGTTTTTGCAATTAATAATCTTCTAAATCTTTATATTTTCTAATATTTCTCATCCCTTAACCTCATACGATATTGTATTTCTTCAAATACCATAGTTGGTAATCTCTTCCTTCCTTTGTCTGTCATTGGTAATTTTCTTTGATTCTTTTTACCTTTCTAAATTTACTTCCGTGGTGGTGCAGCGGTAGCGTTGTTGCCTCACAGCAAGAGGTTCTCCTGTTCGATTCCCAGCTGGAGTGCGGGGAGTGCCTTCTGTGTGGAGTCTGCATGTCCTCCCCGCGGTTGGGTGGACGTTCGAAAGACATGTGTAAATGGGCGTGCCTTCGTTGAAGGTTGAAAGTTGAGCTGGCACCTCAGTGTTCATGAAAATCAACTGCCCATCATTAGCGGACTGAAGTTTCACTGTGGCGATCCCTAACCGGGAAAAGCCGAAAGACGAGAAGAAGAAGACCATTCTAAATCCTCATGTAGTCATTTCTTACCATTGCTGGCAGTTTTTTCGTGCCTTCTCTTTCTAGACAAAAGAAAAAAAAAATGTGTCTTACTTAACTTTTCCTGATTTATAGTTGCTGATGTAATGGCAGAAAAACGCCCGTCTGGGTTTAAAAAGTGTGTCTAATGTGGGCACAAGCTACCACTGTCAGATGACCGCACACTGTGTGTTTATTGCCTAGGGCCACAACATCTGCAAGAGGATTGTTCGATCTGCCATAATTTTAATCCTAGGGCTCTACTAGAGAGAAAAAATAAACTTATCTTAAAATGATTGTCACCATGTTCCTCTGGAGAGCCGATATCTGGGGCTCAGCCCCCAAAGGTGAAACTAAAGAATATAACCTTCATCTCCGAAACGTTCCACTTCATCTACCTTGGTTTCGGAGTCATCTAGAAAACAGCCTCAGTTGGATCCCAAAAGATCCCAAAGTTTTTCGCCCTCAAATCCAGGGAAGAAAAAAGCAATATATCTGACTATCTCAGATATGACAAAAAGCCATCGGATCCAACTACCTCAAGTCCTATCGCTCTTCTTAGGACCAGATATTCACCACCCATTGATCCTTGCCTTCTAGGGCGCCCTCACCCTTTTCTGTAATGACACCTGTCCAAGTCCCTCTCTCTTGCCTCTACTCATTCGTCCAGAAGTCTGATGGAGGAAGATGTAGAAAGAAATAATGCAGAAGTTCCAGTCAGTACAGATTCAGATGGGTCTCTTGCCGGTTCTTACCACCCCAGGTCAAGAGACCCATCCATCAACCATACCCCCACTTCAAGCTCCTCATGTGATCCTTTTGGTTGTTTCAGATCCCTGGATCCGAAGCTTCTGTGTCCATCTGACTTGGATGTGAAGATAAGTTTATCTTCAGATCCAAAGCTTTCTCTGAGTGCTCCAGTCCAGATTTCTTTAAATCCAGATGACTCTCAGAGCCGAAGCTTCCCTGTCGGGTCCAAGGTGTTGTAGCCAACTCAAAATTGTTGGAGCCGTCTCTGCCCCTTGGAGCTTTGGCACTGAGTAGCTCAGCTCCGACTTCCTTCTCATGGAGATTCCTTTTGGAGTAGGAGAGGACAGTGGTCCAGAAGTTTGCCTTCCCAGCACTGGGGTCTTCTCTGTCTCCAGGATGATTAGCCTTTGAGATTGGAAGAGGGGTTATCTGCTCCGGCAGGATGGACAGCTCTAACCCTCTTAGATCCTCAACCTTCTACCCTGATGTCTCTGTGCTTAGAACCCCATCATTCTATACCACAGGGACAGCCAGTCTGACATCTCCAGGCTTCCCAGCAGGGTTTCACAGTTTCTTCCAATACCTTCCCAGAACATCCCACTGAGGAGGTACCTAGAAAGAAGTGCAAGAGGAAGCACTTGGACTCTCCACAAGAATCAGTCATGGAGGATACAGACTTTGATGAAGGTGAGGGGTCCCCACGATCGCCTTCAGAACACATCTCATTTGGAGACATCCTTGAGATCCTAAAACAGAGAGGTGGTTGGACCCCCAGCAACCCTTCAACTGAGTAGTCAGTATTCCTTGAGGCTCTCGGTACTGGCCCATCTACCTCCTGGGTTACTCTGCCCACCAATGAGCTCATTGATTTGGTCTCTCAGTGGGCATGTAAGAAACCTGACGCAGTAGAACCCATACCCAGAAGACCGGACAAGATTCTGGCACCACCTTCAGGGAAGGCGTTTTGAGCTAAAGGGGTGCCCATTGATGCCATAGGCATGACAGTATCCACCAAAAAGGAACTTGCCGAACAGAGTTCCACTGTTCACCCCCCTAACAGGGAGTGTAGGGTGATGGACAGTTTTGAGAAGCATGTCTAAGCTTCAGTGACCTTTGCTCTAAGGTTGCTGAATTATTTGGCACATTTTACTAGGTTACAAAGAGATCTGATCAAAGAACTTTTAAATTCCCTCCCAGGATCCATTTCTGCATAGGTCCAATCATCCATGACGTCTCAATTGGCTACTCTACAAACTGTTTCGAATTCATCCATGAGGCTTATTTCGCATGCAGCCAAAGGTGCCTCAAGGGCAGCAGGTTCATCTATTTCCATCAGGAGACATGCTTGGATGCACTTATGTGATTTTGTGGAGCCCTTCAAGTCTTCGTTTGTCAGTGCTCCCTTTGACTACAGTTCTTTGTTCAGCCCCACAGTGAAAGAAACTTTATCTAGGTGTGAGAAGGATGGAAAGACTCTCTGCAGTGGATGTAAGTTTTTCAACTCCTCAAAGGTCATTTTCTAGAAATCAATGAGGTGACTGAAAGATGTGGTTCAGGAAATCCCAGGGTCCTTTCCAGGCCACACATGGAGGAAGTTCCCCCAGGGCAGAGGGGGAAACTCTAACAGTCAATGCCACCCCCAGCAGCAGAGGAGGCCAGCAAAACCAGGGGTCCAGAGATTCTTTCTCTGACAGACCCTACCAGTGCTCTTCTAAATGGACGCCCAACTGTCCACCTCTGGAGCTAATCGGGAGTCGATTATCCCTGCACCAGAGAACCTGGCTAGACATAACAAAAGAAACTTGGGTGCAGAAGATTATATCCAGAGGCTATATAATACCCTTTTCCCTTCCACCTCCATTCTCAAGAAAAATCCCGGATGTTCCATCCAGTCAGAGGGAAGAAGAAGCAATTCAAATACAAAAAGCTGCTAGGAAAAAGAGTCATCCAAAAGGTCCTGACAGATCAGACAGAATTCAGAACTTTTTAATGCTAAAGAAAACTGAGGATTGGAGACCAGTTTTGAATCTCAGCAACTTGAACAAGTCAGTTCAACATACCACATTTCAGATGGTCATGGTTTAGTCCAGTCTCCTCTTTCTGGACAAAGATGACTGGATATGCTCAATATACCTTTAGGATGAGTACTATCTCATACTGATGAACAGGTGATCCAGAAGGTATTTACGCTTCTGGCTGGCAGCCAGTCACTACCAGTTTCCAGCTCTGACCTTTGGTCCCAGCACAGCTCCCAGGGTGTTCACCAAATGCATGGCAGTAGTAGCAGCTCATTGAGGCTGCAGGGATTCCCAGTGTTTCCTTATCTAGACAACTGACTTATTACTGCCCCAGCCAGGCATCTATTGATAAGGGCAAGAAATCAGGTTCTCCAGACTTGTTCTCATCTCTGAATAACCATAAACAATGACAAGTCTCAACTACAACCAACTCAAAATTTGGAATTTATAGGAGTGGTTTTCAACACAAAGTCAATGGTAGCTTCACTACCTCCCTCAAGAGTACAAAGTATCAGATCGCAGGTCAGAAAAATAATCTGCAGTACCAAGATTTCAGCCTGCTTGGTCCTTCAAGCTCTGGGATCAATATCAATAACCATAGTACCTTTAGCCAGATTGTATATCAGGATTCTCCAATGGACACTAGGAACACAATGGTCGATACTGTACCAAACCATGTCATCTCAGATATGAATCACTCAATTATGCAAGAAAGATCTCAGGTGGTAGATTCAATCAGATCAGTTTCTACAAGGCCATCTATTCATTCTCCCTCAGCCCAAGGCCATATTGGCCACAGTTGCTTCCCAGTTGGGATTGGGAGGCAGTTTCTGGGGCAGACAGTCCAAGGCACTTGTTCCTCTGAAGAGGATAACTTGCATATAAATGTCCTGGAGATGACAGAAGTGCTCTTAGCATTGCAGGCATTTCAGTACACTCTACTTTCAGGAACAATTACGTTTCAAATGGACAATGTGTCAGTAGTTTGGTACATCAACAAACAGGGAGGGACCAAGTCATACTCCTTGTGTCAAGAAGCACTCAGAGCATGGCAATGGACGATCTTATCCAACCACTTTCTTGTAGCAAGGAATGAGCCAGGAAATTCCACTGTGATAGCAGGCAAACTGAGCAGGTACATTCTTCTACCTCGAGTGGTCTCTCAACAAGAAGGTGGCGGAAATAATTTTCCGTCAATGGGGCCAGCCATGCTGCAACCTTTTTGCATCTCCCCTGCTGAACAACACATGCAGCAACACCTTGCCCTATTCCGTCCACAGGGGGAATCACCGAAGGATGCTCTACTTCACAATCACCCCCCCTGTCTAATTTATGCCTACCCACCAATCCCATTAATTCCAAACTTTCTGCAGAAAGCTGCCGGGTTCAAGAGCAAAGTCATCCTCATTGCCCCTTACTGGCCTCAAAAGGTTGGGTTTCCCCTTCCTTTTTCTTCACCTACTTCACCAACCTAGGATTCTGGATCTGGTTCCAGACATCCTGTCTCACCTGATTGGCATGATCCATCAAGACAATTCAGACTTCAGGCTGATGGTCTGGTTTCTCCAGTTCCATTAATAGCCAGGCAGCAGATGCTCTCTTTCCCTGTCAACATATCCTTTCACCTTCCCATAAACCTTCAACAAGGAAACTTTAAGTAAATGGAAAGGATTTGTTTTCTGATCACAACAAAATCATGCTGAGACCCTCTTAGCTCCAGTACATAAAATACTTTACTTTTTAAAGAAGGGGCTAGTTCCTCAGCCGTTAAAGTTCAGTTAGCAGCAATATCACATTTTCATATTGGATTTGAAGATTCTTCAGTACTTCTCATAAATTGTGCAGAGCTTTCTAGCGAGGCACCCTTCTTTTGAGAACTCCGTTTAAAGACCCTATTCCCACATGGGATCTCAATCTGGTTCTAATAATCAGGCACTAATACAGTCCCCCTTTGAACCAGCAGCTAAATATGTGCTTAAGTATCTTACTTGGAAAACTGTTTTTCTAGTAGCTATTACCTCTGCTAGATGAATTTCAGAGATTCAAACCTTGTCTTCAAAACCTCCGTACTTGATCTTTCACAAGGATAGAGTGACATTACAAACAAATGTCTCCTTCCCTCCCAAGGTGGTGTTAGAATCTAATACCAATCAATCCATTCATTTGCCTGTATTCTTTCCTAATTCTGCAAACAAGGGTGAATACATGTTACACTTATTGGATGCTCACAGACAATTAGGTTTCTGCCTGCATAGAACAAAAGAAATCAAAAAAACAGATCAGTTTTTTTTCCTTGGCAGAATTGAAATTGGTTAAACCAGTTGCAAAAGTAGCTTTAGCCAGATGGCTAACTGATTGTATTTCATTCATCTATAACAAATTGGGTATTATACAATGACCTCCCATTAATATTCCAAAACGTGCACGCTGATTGGCCAGCTCAACCAGCGTGCCCGTTGTAAATCCTACAATATACCAACGGAAAAAGGTCCGGTCACCATACAATAAAAAAAAAAGAGAGAGAGAGACAAAACGGAGCAATGGAGAGTTTCTTTTCTCCGTTGCTTCCGTTTCAAAGCATTGATGTACTGGGTATGCGTGGGAACGCAAGTCCCATACGCATGCGCAGTAAATCAAAATGAAGAAGCAGTATACCACAACCAGCAGAAGAACAGTAATTTGCCATTATACAAAGATATTATTTAAGAAAAGTAAGTATTTTTTTTTAAATAATGTCATTGTATAATAGCAATAACCGACTCCGTGGTTGTGGTATATTGAAGATTTACCCATGGTTGCCTTTGTTTAATCACTCAGGCTTCGCCCTCGTGATTAAACCACACCAACCATGGGTAAATCTTCAATATACTATACCACGTCATCGGTTATTACTTTATTAACTTACTAAAACCAGTACAAGCTCATTCAACTAGGTCCATGGCAACTACTTCAGTCTTTCTATCCAGAGCTTCCATAGACAACATATGTGCAGCAACAACTTGGGCTACTACCCATACTTTTGTAACTTGGGATAATACCCATACTTTTGTCACTGATTACAAATTGGATCTGGCATCCAGGGTTAAAGCATCATATGGTTCAACTGTGCTCAGGAATATCCTTCATTAGAGTCCACCCAGGATTGTAGGTAGCTGGGGACTATGTTCCATCAGTTGAGGATAGAATGAAAATTGACAGCATCAGATAAAGAAGTTATGTACTCACCATAACGTTCCATCTGTGTTTTCCATTTTCATTCTTCCTCAACTTCCTACCCACCAGCCCCCATCTCTTCTGTTCACAAATTTCTGGGCGAATGAACTGTTAGAGGGACATAGTTTTCCTTTATATTGAGCTCCAGATATAGTTTTTCCTTTATGGAGCACATGCAATTTTACACTTCCTAGATTTATGCATGTTAGCCATTCCTTTTCTGGTAAAATCAGCAAACAAGATCTGAGGTAACTTAGGGTTGGTGCATTATGGATAAGGGAGAAGTTCGAGAGCTTTTGGTTACCACGAACTTTAGTAACGGCCGAGTTGGATCTGAGGATCATATCCGAAACCAGCAGTTGAGGAACAATGAAAATGGATAACACAGATGGAGTGTTATGGTGAGTACATATCTTCTTTTTTCCCCACATCAGAACTATACCAGTTGTCTTTAACTTGCTAAATTTGAGCAACTCTTGGAAACGTGTTTAACCCAGTACTACAGATATTGTGTACTATGAATTTTTGGTTTCTCGTAAGTTATGTGATACCACAGAAAATCTCTCCCTGTATTTTCAGTCTCAACAGCACAGACTTGTAAACAGACAGCTGCTGCTGACTTTGCATAATATTCCAACTTGCAATGTGTAGCAATACTAGCCTAACATGTGCTTTATCTGGTATTTTTATTTCTTAAGCTACAATGAGTATAAACTTTATTTTTTGAGGCAGTCAGGAAATGGGTTAAAGATCTTAGATTTACTTATTTATTTAATCAGAACTGGTTAAAGGGCTCTTTTCAGCCATGACCCAGGCCATGGAGGCAAGGCAGTTACAGACAAGCAGTTACATCACTGAATGTGATTAGAACATTTAAAACAGAAAATAATATATAACATTTAACATATAATATTGTACAAGGAAGTGAAGATGTAGGTAACAGTTATGTGTCTTTATACTAATATTACTAATATGTAGTAAAGTATATATCATATTATACCTCACTGAATGAAGTTGGCAGTTATAAAAATGGCAGTGTTACAGCTCACAAGTTACCTGTGTACTTTCATTTAGGTAGGTATTTGCTTGAAGTAGCTGTGATGTTATTACTGGGTATTATTTTCTGGATGTACAGATAGCAGTTGGTTATGATTGTGCAAATGGGCTGAAAGAATTAACGTTTTCATGAAAATAACAACCTGGGTGCTTGGCACAGATGACAGAGGCTTGACAGTGACTCATCATTGCAACAGCTGTGCCGTGAGGTGGAGGAGAGAAGGGCAGAATCCCCTGATTTCTCCTGGGGGTAGGGAGGGATCCCTGCATTTAGTAGCACACCAGTGAAGACCAGAGAAGCCACCACTGGTTCTTAAAGTGAATGGTGGGCGGCTGCTTGAGAAAAAATACCCCTTGCATAAGTGAGGGGATGTCCTTCTTTGCAGTCCATTGCTTGTACTTATCCATGGTGCTTCACCAAGTACAAGACAGAGATAGGGCATGTAAGGAAAAAAATCATTCCATCTCTAATATTCATCTGAATGATGGCCCTCACTGTCAGCCTTCGCCCTGGTGACGGGGTATAAATGGGCTAACTGACCAGGATGGAGCTGATGGTTAACAAGCAGCAGTGGAAAAGAAAAGACAAAAAATGTCCATTCATTTGAAAATAACCCCACTGTACAGAGCAATCAGCTGAGTTCAACATTACCGAAAAACTAATTATTCATAATACTGAGCTCAGTGTGCATATTAAAAAAATAAAATTGTCCTCAGCAAGGAAAGTATGGGAGAAAAACCCACTGCCCCTCAAAGACCCTTGTGAACTGCAGTGCTTGCACAACAGCACTGCGGGTGTGATTTCACAAGCATGCTTTATGTATGTTATTACATAACACCAGGAATGCAAGGTGATGTATGCACCATGTAACATGGCAGTAACCAATGAACTGATGCAACAGCATTGCAGGTGTGATTTCACAAGCATGCTTTGTTATGTATGTTATTACATAACACCAGGAATGCAAGGTGATGTATGCACCATGTAACATGGCAGTAACCAATGAACTGATGCAACAGCACTGCAGGTGTGATTTCACAAGCATGCTTTATTATGTATGTTATTACATAACACCAGGAATGCAAGGTGATGTATGCACCATGTAACATGGCAGTAACCAATGAACTGATGCAACAGCACTGCAGGTGTGATTTCACAAGCATGCTTTATTATGTATGTTATTACATAACACCAGGAATGCAAGGTGATGTATGCACCATGTAACATGGCAGTAACCAATGAACTGATGCAACAGCATTGCAGGTGTGATTTCACAAGCATGCTTTATTATGTATGTTATTACATAACACCAGAAATACAAGGTGATGCATGCACCATGTAACATGGCAGTAACCAATAAAGTGACGCAACAGCACTGCAGGTGTGATTTCACAAGCATGCTTTATTATGTATGTTATTACATAACACCAGAAATACAAGGTGATGTATGCACCATGTAACATGGCAGTAACCAATGAACTGATGCAACAGCATTGCAGGTGTGATTTCACAAGCATGCTTTATTATGTATGTTATTACATAACACCAGAAATACAAGGTGATGTATGCACCATGTAACATGGCAGTAACCAATGAACTGACGCAACAGCACTGCAGGTGTGATTTCACAAGCATGCTTTATTATGTATGTTATTACATAACACCAGAAATACAAGGTGATGTATGCACAGTGTAACATGGCAGTAACCAATGAACTGATGCAACAGCATTGCAGGTGTGATTTCACAAGCATGCTTTATTATGTATCTTATTACATAACACCAGAAATACAAGGTGATGTATGCACCATGTAACATGGCAGTAACCAATGAACTGATGCAACAGCACTGCAGGTGTGATTTCACAAGCATGCTTTATTATGTATGTTATTACATAACACCAGAAATACAAGGTGATGTATGCATTATGTAACATGGCAGTAGCCAATGAATTGTGGGCATCAGCATTGCAGCATTGAGGATAGCAGATGCAAAAGTGCTCCCAGAGGTGTGCCATTCTCCTTCTCCCCAACACTTGTGACAAATAAACAACAAAGATGATGGGGAGCAGGACAGAGCCTAATTGGCTGTAGGCACATCACTGAGCTGTAGTTTGATACAGTACAGTAGGTGCGTAGCCTGATCCACCTCTCTGCATCCCCTTGCTGTTAATGAATCAGCAGTAGAGCTGGTAGAGCATGTAGAATGGTCATTGCATTCATTATGCCATACTCTACAGAGTTCTGTACAGATTACACTAAACAGTTTACTTTTACTTGCAGCAAGTAACATTTTTGGATATGTGACTTTTATAAATAGCACGAATATACAAGCATCAGTTTTCCATTGCACTGCTCAAGTGAAGAGGGCTTGCACCAATGTGTTGTGCTCACCGGGAATCCCTGCATTCCATTCACAATCACTAGCCTTACTCCTTCTAGTGACAGTTCCTAGGACTGCAGCTGTAGTACTCTAGGCAGTTCTGGGCAGCACAAGCACGTAGAATAGAGCAGGTCATAGCAGGGGGAATCATAAATGGTCTGCATCCGAAATTACAGGAAAAAACAATTTAAGGAACTTAATATGCATTCCCTTAAGGATAAGCAGGAAGAAGAGTAGATATGATCAAAACATCTCAAAAAAATCAACAGGCTTCAAGAGAATAGCAACATTCAGAGAGATGGGCGATAACAAGAACACATGATTTGAAGATAAATGGTGAGAAGCAGAGAAACAAAGGGAGGGGTTAGTTTTTAAAGAGCAGTCTGTTGAGCAATGGAGCAGCACATCTGAAGAGATTTACGAGTTGTAAATGCTGAAGGAATTTGGGAATCCATGGGACATAGAAAGTGTCATTCTTGTGTGTGGTAGGTGGAAACAGGCTGTAAGTTAACTAAGATCTACAGTTTCTCTACTAGAAATAAGAAAGTCAGAATGGTCCCATTGTAAAGCATTGCAGAGACTATATAACAGTGGCCTTGCTATGTCATATAATGGAGAAGCAAACTACACTATGGAAATAAGATGGCCTTGCTATAAAATAAAATCCCATGAGTAGAGCAGCCCCAGCCATGTCCTTTAAGAGGGGATATAAACCCTTAGAATATAGGTTGTTGTTTAAATGACATATTTACTAAAAGCTAAAAATGAAAGCATAAATTAATTCCTGCATTTCATAGCTGGGGAGATAACAACATCTAGCCATATGAGTTAGAAATCTCAAGCTTGTATCTTGTTAAGTATGTATTTTCATATGTTATATTTGCAAAACTCTGATAGGCAGTACTTGCCCTACCTTAAAATTTGATTTCCCAGTTGCTGACTTGAGGTTGTCAGAAATCTTGAATGATACCATGATCATGCGTGCAACACTTACAGATACATGCTGATTGTTTTACTAATATGAAGCTCATATGCTATTGTTTTGTTTCTCTCTCCTTCTGCCTGTTCTTCTCACTCTGTTATGCTGTGATCAGGCCGTCCCTCAGGGGGAGACGGTGGTCAGCGAACCCACAGGAGAGTTCACTGAGGAGTATGTTGTTGGTGAGGACATTCCTGAAAACGTCGACTATGACTATTACGATAACAAGCCTCCCTCCACCGACTTTGGACCTGCCCTCTCTGCTGTGATCCCTGAGAGTGGAGGTGTAAGTGTGATCCTTGTATAACTGCCAGAAAAAGCAATACTGAAGAAAACTTTAGAGCTGTCTATATAGATTGTCCCAGGTCATTACAGAAGAAACTGATACCATGTCCAAGGTTTGCCTGAAGTAGAGGGATTTCACATTGCACACTGTCATGTTTAACTCCTGGTAAACTAGGATCATATTACTAAGCTTGGTGTATAAAAAAAACTGGGCAACTACTTTATAATAACACAAACAAATACAGTTGATCTAATAATACTACACATAATTTTATAGCTACATGAAATACAGTTGATACATACAATAAACTGTAATAGTTTTACAATGTATCATGTGACATGTAATACTATATTACATTATCATGTGACTGCAATATCGCATCATTTTACCATATAACCATATTATATGTCATGCAGTCTGAAAACCAGCATGAGAAATATCACAATACATTATGATTTGCTTTTATATCAGATGTAACATTAATGCCTCCCACTCATCATACGTGACAAAAAAGTTCACAACAGTGAACATGTCAGAAAAATGGGTTTGGTATGATGTTTATGGCATCATTAACTTTTCTTATGAGGGATGTTTCAGGTAAAACACCTTGACTGTGACAGGAAATGTATTTGCCTAAGGCTAACAATTAAAGAATTTCCTACTAAATAATACAGTATTGAAAATCCATCAAATCAACAGTCACTTGTAAGACTAAAATAACTGTGTTGTTTTATTTACTTGTAGTAAATGTTGTTGCAGTGCAATTACTTAACTGTACCAAGATACATTAACTCATTTATTGTGATCCCCATCATGCTAATGTGACAAAATATAAGCCCTAAATAAGGAACAAAACTGACCCATTCCAATATGAAATTACTCCCTTATTATAGTGGGGGAACCAGATATACCAGTAAGCCAAAACAAAGTACTTCAGGTATGTTAAAAGACGTGCACTAAAAGAGTAATATATAAATAAAAGCCATTATCACTTACATTATTTTATTTTCCACATATACAGGTGCTGTGATTGCCAGAGTCATCATCATGTCTTCTTTTCTGTATCCACCTTTTTCATCTGATGTCATTTCCCATCTGTCATGACTGTTTCCTGTCATATGATTGCTTGCTATAATTACTTTCTGTTTACTATTGCTGCCTTCCTGCTTTGGGATATCACTCTCACCCCCATCTCTGTTTTAGTGAGTGTCTCATTCATGTCCATTTGATACTGTTTCTTCTCCATTCTGATGTCATTTCCCATTAATGCCATTATTCTGAAGCATCACCCAATTAAACTCCTGTGTATCCTATCTTTTGTTACTTGGGCTTTTACAATGTTTGTATCTTCTATATTTATTTTCTTTATATCTCTGATTCACTAAATTCTGCTTTATGGCATCTTCTTAGCCTGTTACATAATTTTAATGGGATTTGCCACCAAAACCATCATCACAGTTTCACAGAGGATCTAGCTCATAGTGACATCCTTGTGTTCTAAGATGAGGTGGTTCTGAGAAGTGGCATAAGTGGATTTGGCATCTTTTTAAAGGATGTCAAAAACAACATCTATGATGTCACAGGCTGATGATGTCATCTGCAGCTTTGGATGTCATTTCTCCTTCTGCTGTGCTGTGACTGGCATCAAGTTTGTGCCTGAAGACATCTTCCAACAAATAATGTAGCTCAAAAATAAGATGTCACCCCCTTTGTTTTGATAAAAGTGCCTTGCATTAGTATATAGTATAGTGGCTGCATGCAACCAAGATCTTTAAATGCTTGTAGACCCTTCCTAGCTAGCTCAGTTTAAAAAAAACTGTTGAATTTGCTTCTGAGGCAACTGACCTTTAATCTTAGCATTGTAAAGGTTAGTTCCTCTTTTTCTTAGATTGCTGTTTACTTATTGCCTTATTGAGTGTCTCATTATACTGAAGCACTGGATTTTCCTACCAAATTAAGAGCATCTTTGTGGCAGGACACCAGCGTATGGTAAGGAATGAGTATACATTGTATATTGCTCACTGAGTTCAGACCTGTCTTGGACAGGGCAGATTATAGCAGAAAATGTTGTTTTGCTTTGCACTTAAGTTCTGTTTGTTTTTATCTCATTGTTAGAACAGCTGTGCTATGTTTTGTCTCACCACCAATTAATTATTATTCAGTGTGTCTGCAGTTGTCCTTGAGGAAGCAGCACTTCCTCAGGTAATATCAGAGGAAACACTGCACAGCTCCAGGTCTGAGAATGATCTTCCTTGTCTTCCCTTTAAGAACTGCAGCATTTTCTTGCAAACGTCACCAAGGTCAGCTGTTATCTCCATCTCTTAGGAGTAGTCATTGCATAAAATGCAAGTCAGACTTGCATTCCTTCCACCATCACATATACCATTCTTTGTCTGTTCAGAGGTCTTCTGTTTGTTTTTGTTTGGCTGCAAAACTGTTTTTACTTGTTACTGACAGTCATATCATTGCAGAAGTGCCTGCCAGAGGCAGTACCCAATTCATTTAACACCCAGTCCTGCTAAACTGTAATGCTACTGGACTGAAGGTTACAGTAAGCAAGTACCTGGATGACAAAAAAGTAACTTAACATCCCAATAACTTAATCAGGCTGGAATAAGTTACTGAGCCTTCAATGGCGACATTTTTTGAAGCCAGTGGTTAAAAATATCCCACGCCATCCCTGGCACTACCTCACGCCATGGTGCAGTAGGGTGTCTAACCTCAGATAATGACATCAGGGCAAGAATGCAGAAAGTAAACGTAAAATGACACTGAACTATATACATGCATATGTTCTGTAACTGTGTGCTTCATAACCTTCCAATACTAACTGGCTCCCTATTTTGTGGTTACATGTGTGTTTTCCACAGGCTGTTGCTGGTGCAAGAGGAGAGAAGGGCGAGAAAGGAGAACCTGCTGTAATTGAACCTGTAAGTGCAATAAGTACTTATCTTCATTTTTAATCTAAGCACTTGTCATTTGGAATTTCAAGCTACAATGAATCTTAAACTATTACCATCGGCCCGGCGTTATAGATTAATACACACCAAAACAAGTAATAACATTTTTTTTCCACAGGCCATCAAGTTCATAAACGGTTAACTCGGCTTATTAGGCTGGGGTATTATTTTTCGCAAACCTCAGAGTATTGTTAATACCTGTTTCTTTCAGAGTTTATTTCAGTATTTCTTGCACTGAGTTGCACTTTGCACCTTGTATGTATACGTATATGAATATTTACATTTTTTTTTGGGGGAGGGGGCCTTGTTCTTAATAGTTGTATGTATGTCATTTATGTAATTCATACTTAGAAAATCACATTCCTTGTATGTGTGCATACTTGGCCAATAAATGTGATTCTGGTTCTGATGAACAAGTTCTTAGCTTGCACTTGATCTGATGGCCCCCTGAAGGGGTTGCTGTTTTCAGAGCCAGGAATCTCACTGCAGCAGTGCATCTTCTAATTTTTGTGTGGAAGGGCTTTCACTTTGTTAGTATTGGTAATCAGCAGGCTTTGACTTAACTGAAGGTTCTACTTTCACTGAAGTCCAGAATTATTTACTGCTTTCAGAACAGGTCCGTCATCACCACAGCCTGCACTTCTTGTTCCTTTGTAGCAACAGGAACAATTGGAGATAAAAATGCCAGTACTGCGTCTCAACCTCTAAGTGCAAGAAATGTGGACAAAGTCAAAAAAATGGGGGGAATGAAGGCCCAAAGTCAGGGATAGATTTTAAATATTGGTCTTATAAATTCAAAAAGTTGACTGAATAACAGGTTTTACATTAACATGCATTTTCTGAAGCCTATGAAGTTTGAAACTGAAATGTCTGTCATGATTTATTGACTTCACACATCAATGATTTTCCAGAAAACTACATATTTTACGTGGAACAGGCCAAACACATAATGCAAAAATCAACATACTTCAAATATCTGGATAGTTGAAAGGTATGTGCCCAACAAACTTAAAAGTTTAAATAAATAACTACAGTACAGGAATCAGATATTTGCTTAATTTTTCCCAGAATATTTTCTTTCAACCGTGCACAACTCTTGCACTGTAACATAGCACACTATCACTGTTTGCCTTTACAGTCTTGCAAAACATACTGCTGCCATTTTAAGCCTGGACTTTTTTTTGTCTCCTTCTCAGAGAGTTTGTATAATGGGTTATATACACTGGTAACATGGATGTTCAAATTCCATTAATATTTTAAACCAGTGTGATGGCACAGAGACAGAATACCCATCTGCGCTAATGTCGACCCAAACCTGGGAAGGGGCTGTGGCCTACGGAAGGCTTGGACAAAGGAGAAATGATGTGGCCAACAGCCAGCTCTCCTTTTCCAGGGGGAGGGATTGGGGAACCAGATAGTACATCTACCTCTGGTGGAAACCAACAGCCTCATAGAACATCTCAGGGTAGGCAAGAGGCGTTAACAACACCCTGATATCATTACACTTATCACTCCCACAGCTAGTGTCATTGCCTGGTCATCATCAGAATGATGCCTCCCAGTTCCACTTATGTAACTACTCTTTGGATCCCTCTCTGACAACCCAGGCTTAACAGTGAGTCACCATGAGGTCAACATCCTAAGCAGTGTTTCAGACACACCTGGTGAAGTGTCCCATCTGAGATAAAATACCTGACTAGAGCAGTTCAGATATCTGGTGCTGGCTGGCTGTTTTTTTTTTTTCTTTGCAATAGTAACAAAGGCCCTTCATTTTTCTTTATACAAAAAGCCCCACAGGCCTGTTTCCTGTAGCTTTGAGATCCTTTTGAACCATTGTGACCATCAGTTGTGACTCTTAGCAGTGGGACCTTTGTGAAACTCTACAGCCTACGTCTCTTATTCCCTTTAATGGGACATTTTAAAATGGATCTGTGATCCTTGACCCCATGTCCTCCAGCAGGGAAAATATTTAGAGTTTCTACAAACCTGCATCAAGGCCATTTAAATTTCCTGGAACGTATAGATGTGGCACCATTAGCAGTGGGGACTCTTTAAAATCAATATCAGTGTCATTGATAGCAAACTGACCTTTGACCACCATATTGTCTCCGTTTTACAGAAAGCTTTCCACATGGCCCACCACATTAGTAAGGGCATCTCATCCAGGGACAAAGTCGTCATAACATCCCTGTATTCTTCCCTTGTAAGACCCATTATCGAGTACAATGCCCCTTTTGGCATGTACCTCACAAAGCACATGCAGCAACTGGAGAGACCACAGAGGTTCCTCACCAGGGGAATCCAGGGCCTAAAACATCTACCCTACACAGATAAGCTAAAGGCCCTGTCCCTCTACTCGGTCTCCTACAGACTCCTCAGAGGTGACCTCTGTCTGGCTTATAAAGCAATCTCAGATGCCACCCTGATGGGACTGCTGCATATCTGCAAGTCAAGCCCCACTTGAGTAATCCGCACGCATTACCTCAACCTGGTCTGTGACATCAATAGGACTTATTGATGGGACACATTTGTGTCCCAGAGGCTCTCCTTTTGTGGAATAGACTCCCTCTCCACATCAAGCAGAGTGCCTCATTAACCCTTTTTAAGCGCAACCTGGATAGCTGGATAGGGAACAGAAAATACAACCCTAAGATTTCACCTTCATCCCTGCTGGACAGTGGCATAGGGTGCTGACTTGTTGGCAAATGGGCTAAATTATTGGCTAGGCTTGTAAGGGCCTCTGGGCCAATAGCCTAGTAGTTTCCTGTGATCCTATGATTATGTTGGTATGTACCTATTGTCTAATCTGCCATAGAATGGGAGTCCATATCTATCCACTGCCAAACTCACAAGACTGAAAGTGAAGAGGTTAACAACATTTGCTGACTGATATGAGTACGACACCTAAAAGGTATTATTAACTCCACAGTATGGCTATGTTGTATTAACTAACAGCATTTATCAGTCCACACTTGCAGTTAGTTTCATCACCGTCAGTCTGGTGCTCCTGCTAATGGCAGTTTCAGCTTGTTCCTCACTGAGGCACTTGTACCAGTCTGTTCTAATTCCTGAATCGATGAAAACGTTCACGGTCTTGGCAGTCTTTAGACCTGCATCCCCTTATAACAAAACTGTTTACCATCTCTACATATAGAACTGACCACTTTGAATCATTAAATTAGTGTCTCAACAGGTATCATACTTGACCCAGATGATAGGAAAATTAGAAAGCTGTAGGTTCTATCCCAGAATTGATTTTGTCCAGTACTGCCACTTTGGTGTATCATAAGTCGAGTGTTGCCTTCCTTAGGTGCTGTCCTTCAGATGGGACATTAAAATGAGGTTGCATCTAAGTTAGTGGCAGTTCCATAAAGATCCCACTCATTTATTTAAAAAAAAAAAAAAAAAAAAAAACAGGTGCAAAATTTCCCCAGTCTCCTAGACAAACTTTCTGAACTTTATTAATACCCCCTCTGGTATCTTCCAGAAATAGAAAGTACCTGATGGAGCTAATCCTTTCAACAAATAGAATGTGAAAATGCATACATACATAAATAAATAAATCATTGTACAGTATAGCCTTAATCCCCACAACAGCTGTGCTTTTTTCAAACACACAAACACACTTCCTGTAGTAGTGAGACCGCTAAAATCAGGGCAACCTGTAGTCCCGAATGACCTTGTATCGTATATAATCACATGTGCTGAGTTTCACAGAGATAAACATAAAACAGGCATGCATTCTTGAAACTAAGAGAAGTCAGTGACAGCTTTGTACACAGTCACACTCTGACTTTGTTATCAGCAAACACACAGTCATGTGTGCACACCATTAAAGAAAAGCGTTCAGACCATTTTAAACATTATTTTAACCAGTGTGAACTTTGTGTAAATGACATACTGCACTTTTTGGTACACACAGAAAAGACAGAAAGCTGAGGTTAAAGGTTGTGTTCCTTTTTACTGTGAGTCATGGGTATTTTTGTGACACAATGGCGTTACTGTGTGTGTAAGCATACGCTTTCACCCCAAGAGACACTCTGTTGAAATAATGTGGTGTTGTGTTATTTCTAACACTGACTTTGTTCTGTCTGTTTTATTTCCTTCCCAGGGCATGCTCGTTGAAGGCCCCCCAGGTCCTGAAGGCCAGGCAGTAAGTTTTCTATTGTCAGTACTCTCAGTGATTTATCATGCCTACCTTGCATTTTCTGTCTCTTTGCTTGCTTAAAGAATTCACCCATTGCATGTGAATTACTCTGTCAGTAGACACTAAGGTTCTAGCTGACCTCACAGTTAAGTTTTTAGACATGTCACAGTCTCTCTCTCTCTCTCTGTGTGTGTGTGTGTGTGTGTGTGTGTGTGTGTGTGTGTGTGTGTGTGTGTGTGTGTGTCTGTCTATATATATATATATATATATATATATATATATATAGGTCTACTTTGAAACATCTAAAACCCGTAACATGTAATTTCATAACATTGAGAGCAGAACATCTAAAACCCATAACATCAAATTTCATAACATCTAACACAACAAATCACAAGAAAATAACATCCCCTCCACATATAATGACACCAAACTACCAAACACACTTTTTACCACGTTTCTACAGGGGGGGGGGCAAGTCCCCAAGCACCCCCTATGTGGGGAGCTCCACCCCCACACCCCCCCCGGAAATTAAATATACCAACTCCAAGATTGTACTACAGTGGGAAAAAGTTAATTACCTAACCCTACTGTATCAAGCCCCCCCCCCTGCAGAAACATAGTAAAAAGTGTGTTTGGTAGTTTGGTGTCATTATATGTCATTATATAGGTTCATAGGTAGGTACTAGGCTATCTGCCCAAGGGCATTTATAAGCCTAGCTAGATTGTGTCGGCTTTCGCCACCTCATTGATTAATTAACTGATCCTCTGTCAAGCAGAGCCAATGAAGTGATCCCAGGGGTGCATTTTCTGTTACCCATCCACTCGTCAAGGTTTCTCTTGAAGAGTGTTAGTGAGGGACTCTGCCTAATGTAGTTTGGAATTTTGTTCCAAAGCATGGGGAGTCTCTGTGACAGAAATCTATCCCTCCAGCATGTTCTATTTATTGTTGTGGTGAGGTTTAGCTCACTAGAACACATGGCTCGCAGTGACTTGGATTTCTTTAGATGGAGCATGTCCATCAATTCTGAGTTGGACATGGCTTTGTAAGTCAGGCAGAGATCACCTCTGAGTAAGCGATATGCCACTGAGTACAGTCGGAGTTTTTTCAGTCGGGGTGCATAGGACATATGTTTGAGGCCAGCAATCCTCTTGGTGAGGTACTTTTGTGGTCTTTCCAGCTGTTGGAAGTGTCTTGTGAGGTAAATCCTAAATGGGGTATTGTACTTTATGATGGGTCTGATGAGTGACGAGTAGAGGGGCACTATAACCTCTTTTATTTCTAGATGCGAACCCTTTAGTAATTAGATGGGCCACATAAAAGGATTTCCTAACTACTTTGGCAATATGATTGTCAAAGGAGAGATTACTATATACCTGGGTCCCCAGATCTCTTATTACCTCTTCTGCATTAAGGGGGCTGCCACCTATGTGGTAATTCGTGGGTGTTTTGTTTTTCCCAAACGGGATGACTATGCATTTTTTAGCATTTAGCTTCAGGCCATGACTTTGCCACCAAGTGTCTGTCTCAGTAAGGCCCTTTTGGAGGATGTCCGTGTCAGCTGGAGAGTCAGTTATGGCTCCCAGTTTGCGTTCATCGGCGAACTTGGTTAGCCATAGTCCTCCTGTGTTTGCCTGTACTTCTGAGAAGTATATGCAGAACAGTAGGGGTCCCACGACAGAGCCTTGCGGGACACCACTTGCGATTGGTTTAGAGTCGGACCTGGAGCCCGCTATTCTTACCGTGTGAGTTCTGTTTGTAAGCCAGTTGGCAACCCATCTCATGACATAGGGGTTTATGTTCAGGCTAGTGAGTTTTTCTGTAATACCTGAGTGGGGAATGATGTCGAAAGCCTTGGCGAGGTCAAGGTAGGTTGTGTGAACCACCTTTCCCTCGTCTATGGCCTTGGTGACTGTCTCGAAGAAGTCCACCAGGTTTAGTACGCATGATCTGCCCTTAACAAAGCTGAACTAGGTCGGGTCAAGTGTTTGGAGGTTCCCAATCTCTTTGTTAATGAGTTCCATGATGATGATGCGCTCCATAGCCTTGCAGACCAGGCTAGTCAGGCTTATGGGGCGATAGTTGCCTGGGTCAGTTGTGGCCCCCCCTTTGTGGAGTGGAATAACCGTTGCTGTGCACCATTCTATGGGCACGTAGCCTGTGGAGAGGCTGGGGTTGAACAGCATGTTTAGGTGGGGGGATAGTTTGTTCTGTAATTCGTGCAATACACAGCCTGGGACACCATCTGGCCCCATTGACGCTGTGTTTTTGGCTTTTGAAAGGGCTGTTTTAACCTGTGCATGAACACTTTTCAGGCATTGTTGTGGGCCCTTTTGGGGGTGAGGGGGGGTGAAGTTTGCACTGAATCTATCTGCCAGGATGTTGGCAATATCAGTAGGTTCAGTATATTTTGTGCTATTTTGCACTAGTTCAGTGCATATCTGCGAGTTGTCACTTAGATTCTTAACATAGCTAAGGAAGGCTTTGTGGTTATCTTTTGAATCCTTGGCTATTTTTGTTTCGAAGTTAGCCTTGGATGATTTTATGAGGGACCTTAGTTTCTTACTGATACTGATCAGGGATGTCTTTCCTTCTAGGGATTTGCTTTTTTTCTGAACTAGTTTCCTCCTTCTGTTGTGAAGCCTGTTTATGGCAGAGGTCCACCAGACTGGTTTCCTTCTCTTAGAGGAGTGAGTCTTGGTTTTGCTAGGGATGGCATGATCCATGCATCCTTGTAGGTGCTCATAGAGTGCATATGTAAAGGTTTCTGCATCTTGAGCAGCGTTATCCTTTAGCGTGGGGGCTGTGAAACTTACCGCCTGTAAGGTGAAGTTTGCTTTAGAAAAGTTTTTTACTGTGATTTCCTTAGTTGGGGGTGGTGGTGGGATGTGGACATCCAGAGTGATTAGTTTATGGCCTGATCTAACCAGTGTGGAACATCTGTCGCCCATGATGGTGATAACCAGGTCCAATATGTTTTCACCTCTGGTACGGAAGTTTACCAGCTGATCCAGGGCGTTTGAGTTGATGAATTCCAGGAAGCGCTGGGCCTGGGAGTTTGTACTCGAGAAGTTTTCCCAGTTAATGGTAGGATAATTGAAATCGCCCAATATCAGGGTGTTCGGTAGGACCTTTATGTTTTCCAGTGTCTCCAGAAAGGTGGAGTGGTGGTCCTGAGTCATGGAGGGTGATCTGTAGCAGGCCACAATTTGCTTTGCAGATTTGCCCGATGTTAGTTGCACATGGATGATCTCAGAGGTATCATGCTGTGCCACTAACCTGGAGGTGTAGTTATCCTTGATAAATATGGATACACCCCCTCCTTTTGTGTTTCGGTCCGTGTTCTGTGGCCTAAACGTGTGGTATGAGTTGTAGCCCGGTAGTGCTGGGGTGCTGTCTGGAGCCTTGAACCAGGTTTCAGTTACTGCACAGATGTCGACGTTCTCCATACTGAGGAGTGCTTCGAGCACGTGCATTTTGAGATTTAAACTCCTGGCGCTGAGTAGCATAACCCTCAGTTTTTTGTTAATTGTGCTGTTTACGGAGGTGGGTTTGACTTTTGAGCCTTACCTAAAAAAGGCACTATGGGGGCAGCAAGAGCCTTGGCCATTATTCAAAAGCCTAGGGGTGACATGTGCAAGCCTTCTCTTGCAAAGCAACACGGCTTGTCAAGCATGTCGTCCCAGGCTGACAGACACTGGATCCCCTTTGAATGACACCAGAACCTTAACCAATTGTTGAAATTGATAATTTTTTCTTTATACTGAGGTATCATTCTTGGTGAGGGCAGGATGCTACTCAGGGTCATACCAGCCTGGGCTACATGACCAGAGAGCTCTTCTATGTCTCTTTTCATGTAGTCCAGGGAGGTACATCTCAGGTCATTCACACCAACATGAACAATGACAGAGTCATATTTGTACTTGTTCTGGAGTGACCTGAGTGCTTGTGTTATGTGGTGGATTCTGGCTCCCGACAGACAGCTAACAGTAACCTTCTGCTTGTCCAGCCTAGTGAGTGGGACGTGTGCCTGACTATAGAGTCACCTATTACTAGTGTGTTAGGTATGTTATTTTGCCTTAAGGGCTGTGATTGTGCGGCACACAGATTTTGTGTTTTATGTGTTGTCTGGTTTGTGACGGGAGGTGCAGGTTGTTTGGGTGTCTGCTTTGGAGGTCTCTGATGCTTTTGCAGGTTTTTATTTAGAGCCTCCGATTATGATTTTGTGTATTTATGTGTATTTTTTGCCAGTGCTGGTTTAGTAGGTCTATATGTGGCTGGAGATGTGGTGCAAGTGTTAACCTTCTCCTCTGAACTGTCTGTTCCAGTCTTGGGTGGAGACAGCTTAGCCTCCAGTTTGGCTGTATAATTGCATCTCTCGCATATGTTAGTGTTGTGCGGTAGGCGGAGAGGGTTGTCTGTGTACATGGGGCAGTTGTAACATTGCCTCAAGATACCCAGATTCACCAGCTGTACTGGAGAGTACACCTGAAATTGCCCTTTGGTCATGCCTGAATAGTAGGATGAGCTGCTTAGTCGCTTGGTTGTTGAGGGGTGAATAAAGAGCCTTGCCCTGCTGGGCAATCAAGTGTCAGGGTATATTACTGCTTGCTATTAGGTCAGAGCAAGTGCTGGGCTGCAGGATGCTTTTTGAGTGCTTAGGTTGAGAGTTAGACTAGTTTCAAGGGAAAAACTGAAGAGGAGACTTAGTGGAGCTGGGAATAATTTAACCATAGCTAACCGGCGCTGCCCGTGGTGGGGATATTATTTTCATGTGATTTGTACTGTTACATGTTATGAAATTCAGTGTTATGGGTTTTATATGTTTTGGGTTTTAGATGTTCTGGTCTCAATGTTATGAAATAAGATGTTATGGGTTTTAGATGTTTTGAAGGGGACCTATATATATATATATATATATATATATATATATATATATATATATATATATATATGTGTGTGTGTGTGTGTGTGTGCGTATGTTACTGTGTACCCTTTACCCTGTGTCCTTTATCTGGTCCTAGCTTTGTGCATTATTATGCACTTACACTTCCATTACTGTGAAGTTTTTTACTCTTTTCTTTTTTTTTGCTGCTTTCTGCTTTTGTCTATATGACCTTTGAGTTTGAGGTTTAATCTTGCAATCTATTCTACAGTATTATGTGCTCATCTGCTTGCCTGTGTATGAACATTTTTAGTGCTTACTGTACCCACTGAAAAATTCTGATAAATACTTTGTTTTTGTGATTGCAGGGTGCACCTGGCCCCTCAGGACCCCAAGGTCCTCCTGGCCAACCTGGTGATCCTGGTGAGAGGGTGAGTAATCTTTACCTTCATTATCCTGTGCTAGATTCATTGTAGAGCAGCAGGTCATATTGGTGTAATGCACAACTGATAGTTAACATTTCATTTGAAGTGATAAATGACTTTGCACACTTGGGTTATTCTTTTTTAACTAGATCACATAGTTAAATGTGAGCAAAGGATGTTTAAGTTTGTGGTCCCACTGCAGTTCATGCATGGTTCTCCTTGGGCATTACTTGCAACACAGGAAGGTTATGCATGGCTAAAGTTAAAAAAGCCCTTGTGATCAGTAGTCTAGTTCACACTTACGAACCTGTAACAGATGCTGCATGAAAAAGCCACAGAAGCACTTAGTCCTTGTTGCACTTTTAGGGAGTCAAGTTTTAGGTAGTTGCTTTGCCTGCCTGAGATAAAATGTCTTTTATTTATTATTGTAATACATTTTATTAATATTTTGTAAACTATATACAACTATTTTTCAATTTATTATTTTAATATACTTTGTTGATATTTTGTAAATTATGTAGAAATAATTAAAAATGATACATAGTAATATAAATAACCATTCTAATACTGTACACTCTGCTTTGGTATTAGATATCTTGAGGGATGATTTCTGGTACCTTTAGATATTGTGCCTTACATTTCCTGTATAAGATGCCACTTGAGGGATGTGCTCTAATAAGAAATGAATCACAGGCGATCGGTGTAGAGAGTAGTAGTTTTATTAATGATGGCAAGAATAACGTAGTTTTATTAATGATGACAAGAATAACTTGCTGTGATGTTTGTTAGATGGTACCAGAGTAATGTGTGAGAACAGACAAGGGAAAGAGGTGTCTGACAGTTAGCTTTTGTATAACCAGATTGGTCAAAGCCAAATCAGATGAATTGTGGTGCTGGCAAAAAGTCATCCAGTGAAGACCCCTTAATGGAGTTTTTCCAAATTCCTCTGGGGTGGTGCCCCTCCCCCCCCAAACCAAGCCATTCTGATTTAACTCACTATTTTCCTCCAGAATATAATTTGATTAGTTTGATGTAAGTCGAGCTGCTTAGTCCCTTCTATAAAGGACGTTCAGGTTAGTGTAGGACTGTCGATTGCTAATGAATATTTCTTGGATATAATGCCCTGTGCCTTGCTTTCCTGAAACTGAGAAATCACCTAGACCAACTTTAACAGCCAGCTGATGTCCCCAGAGTCACTGGAATTGTAATGCCTGCTGGCAAAGCAGGGACCTTCTATTCTGAAGTATTTGCATCTGATTTATGTGCTGTTAAGTTAGGATGCCTGGGCCCTGCAAAGTGTTACGGGCCAGTGTTGGCCATCATACTAATTCTTGGTTTTCACAGCATCAGCTGTGATTTTGCTAGTTTGTCTTTTATAGACTGCGATGCTAAATGCTGTCAGGGAAGGTGATTAGACCTTAAAACAGTAACAGATGCAGAAGCCAAAATGCTGTACTAGTAATGGAGCCTCTTTGCAAAGAAGGATTGTCCACTGTCCATCTTCACCTCGTTATGTAGAGGTACTCACAACAGGGCTGAAATCTCAGTGACACAGGAACAAGATGTTAAGACATGCTTACCTGACTGCTCCATTTTCAGTTTTTCTTGATTAATTTGTAAACATCTGAGACAAAGAGGTTACACTTTGTACCACAGTTCATTTTTGACTTGGGATTCTTTAGAATTATATTTTCTGTTTTTCTGGGGTTAGATTTTTTTTTTGTCAGACATGATCAAAAATCTGCTTTAGACAGTTGTACTGGAGAACTTGCCACTGTGGGTCTCATCTTGTTTATTTTATTGATTTTCTGATGAAGTTCACATCTTTATTGTTTCAACAGTTTAGATTTGTGCCTTCCATTTGCTTATTGTTTTAGATGAGGAGCAGACTTGATTGTTTTTAGTTTGATTTAGCCTTTTTTAGGAAGGGGGGGGGTGATAGGGCTGGCTTTTGGTTGTGTATACCCTTTTGTAATGAACTGCCCCTTAGGCTGATTAATAAACAGGGTCCTGTCCCTCTAATATTGCTACAGTCAGTTGGGACAATAATGGCATTAGCTGTTTGCATTATTTTGCAGCAAATGGCCTAGACCGGCTTAATTCTGTAATGTTTGTCTTCATTTACTGTTTGGAATTCTTTACGGTCATAAATCATTTGGTCTTTTGGGTCTTCAGCATGAATTACAACTTTCACTTTACTGCACCTGGTACTTTCAGCTAAGTACCTTATTATTCTTTCATGAACATAATGTGACGCAAGTTCACCCCATGCAATATTATGACATTTGTGACACAACACACTAGATGAATTGTGTATGTCATATATCATATGTCCATACTTGTTTCACTGCTCCACATTTCAAGAGTGGGACAGGGGAGCTACTGAACACCAAAATATTTCAAACTTTACTGTTTTACAAAATATAAGGCATGCCACTGCAGTGTTTTCATTTCTTGCCTAGGTCTCCCTCTCTCTCTCTCTCTCTTTTTGACAGGTTTCCATTTGGTTTGGCTTCCTAGGGATTTGCTGCCACCTGGTGGCATAGTTTGTGCTTATATTCCATTCTTCACAGATGATGGGATTACAACAGTAAAACTTGAGCTGCTCAAAATAAACAAAGAGAGATAATGCACATCCAAAAGATGAATGTTTGAAATTATGGATGGCTGCTTGGGCTTTTTTTTTGCCCTCAACAGACTGCTTTTCATTCACTTTGCTTATGCAGGCAGTTGCACATTGGCATTGAATCAGGAATTCCTTATTTCTAGCAAACCAATACAACAATAATATTAACTAGAATGTACAGGGTGCTTTAAAATGGCATTTAAAAAGATGTAAAATATGCATGTTTGTCAGTAAGAATAAGTAATGGTCAACCTGAAAAACAATTTGTAATAAATCTGTATTGCCTTTCATTTTTAGATAACTTTAGACTGAAATGTAATGAGGCTCCAGTGTCTTTGAGATGTCTAGCCACTGAGAGTTGAAGTTATCTTCACAATACAATACGGTTTTACACTGAGATGCTTGCATGGTACCAACATGTGCCAGTAAGACATACAGCATTGATAAGTAAGAGAATGCAGAGGTAGCGCAGAGATTGTCTGTGTCATAGAAGTGCATCTAGGAAACTCCAAAAGACACTTTGATACAGACAGATTTTTTTGATAAAGCAGTAAGGAATAATGCAAGCATTTCCCTTTCACAGTATGTAGGGTTTCACAAATACAAAAAGCTATTCAAAATTCCTCCATGTATTTTGTTGTTAAGCTAAAAACACAAAGAAGAATATAAACATACTTTCTGTACTCCCCTTTAGTCAGAAGTTTTCAAATTGCTAGTGCCCCTACTGCTTTTACCATTGGATGGCCAGGATAGTTCTGCTACCTGCCCCCTTCCCCCAAGCATAACGGAATTTGTTTGTTCTGGCACCGCTGGGTCTGTAGGTTCACGTAGCTTTTGGACTGCATAGATTTATGCCATGACAGTGTGACACAAGTCAAAGTGTAACTCAATTTATCTACGTAAATTATGTTCCTGAATAGCTTGGTACACTATGTTAAGCAGTACTACAACAGTGCAAGTGCTACACTGCCACACTGCCTCACAAATAAAGAGCGTAACAACACTGTGGACAACAAAGTGTCATACATTTGTAACCTGCAGGGGGACCCTAGACGCTGAGCACTGTTTAACGATTGTAATAAACTGTAGGGTGGGTGACTGTATACAGCTGGAAGATTGTAATAGATGGTAGGGTGGGAGATTGTATACAGCTGGAAGATTGTAATAGACGGTAGGGCAGGAGCCTGTATACAGATGGAAGATTGTAATAGACAGTAGGGTGGGAGACTGTATACAGCTGGAATATTATAATAGACGGTAGGGTGGGTGACTGTATACAGCTGGAAGATTGTAATAGACGGTAGGGTGGGAGACTGTATACAGCTGGAAGATTGTAATAGACGGTAGGGTGGGTGACTGTATACAGCTGGAAGATTGTAATAGACGGTAGGGTGGGTGACTTTATGCAGCTGGAAGATTGTAATAGACGGTAGGGTGGGTGACTGTATACAGCTGTAAGATTGTAAAAGACAGTAGGGTGGGAGACTGTAGACAGCTGGAAGATTGTGATAGACGGTAGGGTGGTAGACTGTTTACAGCTGGAAGATTGTAATAGACGGTAGGGTGGGTGACTGTATGCAGCTGGAAGATTGTAAAAGACGGTAGGGTGGGTGACTGTATACAGCTGGAAGATTGTAATAGACAGTAGGGTGGGAGACTGTATACAGCTGGAAGATTGTAACAGACAGTAGGGCAGGAGCCTGTATACAGTTGGAAGATTGTAATAGATGGTAGGGTGGTAGACTGTTTACAGCTGGCACTCTGTAAGTTATTTTAAGAGTGGGCTATGGAAGGAATGGTTGACCCTAGACAATGAGCTTTACATTATTTTAATTATCATGTAGTGGGAAGGTAGTCATTAATGAAGAGCACCTTAGTAACAACATTTGAGCCCCCCCCAATCTTAATCAATATTCCAGCATTACATAGGAAGAGGGAGGCGATGATGTAAATGTACTGTATGTACATAGGTAGGGAGACTACATGCACATATATATATATTTACATCTTTTCCTGTGAGGGCCTATCAGTGGTGCAGAGCCAACTGCTCAGTGGATGTTTCCATTCTCCTGCTGGAACCCCTCCTGGTACAGCGCACACAGATAGATGTTCTTGGTAATGTCCAAGTCAGATGAGATCACATGGCACAAGTATGCTGCACTATGCTGTACATTCACTGTTCATGAAATCTGTCTCTAGTCAAATGTTTGTATAGTATTTTATTGGCCAGTGGGTTGTTAGATATACTCTGAGTCATTTTTAATGTATTTTAAACTGCAACTTTTTAGTTATACTTCCTAAAAAAACTGACATTACTATATTCTTCTTCTCCCGTTACACACCCTATTAATTATACTGCATTTACAATTACCCTGTATTCTTTGCACAAACATATCATGATAAGTTCTTTCTATTCTAAATCTAGTTCCACTCATTATATGTTCAACAACCTATACCACATATTTCCATAAAAATTCAGACAATATCTGTCCATCTTGTATCTCTAAAGTGAAGCTAATCTTGACCGTCTAGAATCCCTATCCACTGGCAATGTCTCAGAGGAATATCCATTTTATACCTATTCTTCTGGCTATATCTCCCTTTACAGTTACGACGAATGTTTTATGTGGCAATCACACCAGACTTCTGATTCTCAAAATCATGAAGGACACTGTCCTTTGTGTGTGTGTGTGTGTGTGTGTGTGTGTGTGTGTGTGTGTGTGTGTGTGTGTGTGTGTGTGTGTGTGTGTGTGTGTGTGTGTCTCTCCGTTCTGATTTGAAACTCTTCATTTTCACTGCAGTAAACTTAAACACAGATATTTTCGTCTCTCTGTCACATATGTGACGCCTGTAATTGTGATTCCTGCAATGATGACAAACAATGTGTGATTTCCTGAACAAAACAGCTAATTTTAAAACATGCTGTGAAAGTGCCAAAACATTTTGCAGTGGATCTTCAGCCCACTGCCCTTCAGGATGTGTGAAGCTTTGTCCCCTATACCTTTATTTGTATGCAGAAGAATTGCAAGATTGCAGCTCTGGCTCATGCTTATTTTGGTTTCCTGCCACCCTGTCAGGTTTATTTTATTTTATGCAGTTTTTTTCATTTGTCTTTTCCACCACATTGTAATGTCCTCAATCCTGGTTTTCCCAAAACAATCACACAGCCCATTCCCAAAGAAAAGGGATATTTTTGGTCAGATTTACAGGACTCATGACTGCTTTCGTACCACCAAACTTCTTCCTTTCTTACCAAACTTCACATCTACTCTTCCAAAACACCTATCCCACAATATACTCTCTACTGCCACATACAAGATTTCACTGTTAAATCAAAACTTTAACCTAAAACTGCCAAATTATCTGTTCAGATTTTCTCAGATGGTGCTTCTAGTAAGAACAAAGACTGAGATAAACCCAGGTCCACTGCTAAATTCCAACTTCTTTACTCACTCATAGGCTAACTCTTTACCCTGCTTTTTACTTAACACAAACAGTATAACAGACAAGGCTAAGTAAATAAGTGTTTTCATTACCACTCATTCCTCCCTACCTCTGCCTGTCTCCAAATCCCCTTACAAGCATGACAACTCCAACATCCAACACATCTTCCCTAATATAACGTTGATGTCAGATGTGGTAACAGAAATGGTAGCAAATCACTGCTGTTTAGTCATGAAGTCAAACCTGACTTTTTGTAACCCAAAGGATTTTAGCATGCCAATCTGTTTGTCAGGAAATGCTTCTTAAAAGTTCATACCATTTCATAGTCACTATTTTTTAATGCTAGCTCTCCCCCTTAGCCTGTGCCACCCCTTTTCACTTTGCCTTCGACCTTTCCCAGTGTGTTTCTGCATTGAATCATGACTGCATTATGTGCCCAAAGTATTGGACTCTTATTGTTATTGTCAGGCTTTCCATTGAACAGTCTGAATTTATTTCCTTAAGTAGTGACTGATTTGATCTTCTTGCAGTCCATAAAATCCTCAAAGCTTTTCTCCAACACAACAGTTCAACAGCATCAATCTTCTTTCATGCAGCCTTGCTTATAAACCAGCTCTCGCTTGTTACTACTAGGGAAAAATAAACATAACTTAGTCTGCACAGATGTTATTGACATTGTGATGTCCTTAAAATCTTATTCAAATTTGCCATAGCATTCCTTCTAAATTTCATGGCTGCAATCATCATTTGCAGAGATCTTTGATCCCAGGAAAATAAAATCTGTCACTGCCTGCAATTCTTCCCCATCTGTTTGCAAAGATTTGATAGGGCTAGATGACATCATTTTTTGGGGGGGGGGGGGGGGGTTGATGTTGAGCAACAATCCAAAATTTGCACTTTCTACTTTCGCCTTCATCAATAGGCTCTGTGAATCTTCATCACTTTCAGCCATTAGAATTGTATCATCTGTTATCTGAGGTGCTGTTATTTCTCCAGGCTACTTTGATTCCACATTTGATTCCTCTAACCCAGCATGTCACATGATATATTCACATAGATTATTGTGCTCCTTTCCCAACGCTGAACTTGTCAGTTATTCCATATGCATTTCTAACTGTTGTATCCCTTTTCTGCATACAGGTTCCTCAGAAGGCAAATACGGTGGCCTTGTATCCCCATTTCTCTGAGAACTTTTCATAGATTGCTGTGGTCCTCAGAATCAAAGATCTTAACAAAAAATCAGAAGTAAATATTTTTCTGGAACTTCCTTGCTCTCTCTATTACCTGGTAGATGTCGGCAATTTGATCTCTGGTACCTCTTTCCCTTCTTAAACAAGCGTGCACATCTCACAGTTCTCAGCACTTATGTTGCTGGTGTCCGGCTTACAGGATTTTGAGCATTACCTTACTATGTTGTGAAACAAGTGCAAATGTCCAACAATCTGAGCATTCTGTAACACAGTCCTTTTTGAAATTAGAATATAAATTGATTTTCCCATCTAATAGCCACCATAATGTTTTCCATATTTGCTAGCAAATTCCAAGCAGCACTGTAACAGCATCATTTTAATGGATTTTAAGCAATTCAGTTTGAATTCCACAGTTTCCTGTGGTCTTGTTATTAGTAAAATCTTCTAGGGCTTGTTTAATTTCAGTATTCAGAATGTCTGGCTCTAGATCAGAGTACATACCATCGTATGTATCAGTGATGTTAGGATTCTTTTTATATAGTTGTGTATATCCCAAATGCAATGTTTTCTTAATACCTTCTACTTCGTTTAGGTCCCTCCCATCTTTGTCCTTTATCGTGCCCATTTTTACCCGGACGTTTCACTTAATACCAGTCATGTTGAACAGCTCTCTTGTCTTTCATATTCTGCTGTCCTCTTCCAGTTCTTTGTGCTGCTTATTTAAGTATGACTCCGTATCTTTACTTGCTATTCCCTGAAACTGCATTCACTCTGACTTATTTTACCTGAAACTTTGCATTCACTCTGACTTATTTTACCTGAAACTCTACATTCACTCTGACTTATTTTACCTGAAACTCTGCATTAACTCTGACTTATTTTACCTGAAACTCTGCATTCACTCTGACTTATCTTACCTGAAACTGCATTAACTCTGACTTATTTTTCCTGAAACTCTGCATTCACTCTGACTTATTTTACCTGAAACTCTACATTCACTCTGACTTATTTTACCTGAAACTCTACATTCACTCTGACTTATTTTACCTGAAACTCTGCATTCACTCTGACTTATTTTACCTGAAACTCTGCATTCACTCTGACTTATTTTACCTGAAACTCTACATTCACTCTGACTTATTTTATCTGAAAGTCTGCATTCATTCTGACTTATTTTACCTGAAACTCTGCATTCACTCTGACTTATTTTACCTGAAACTCTGACTTATTCTACATTCATTCTGACTTATTTTACCTGAAACTCTGCATTCACTCTGACTTATTTTACCTGACACTCTGCATTCAGTCTGACTTATTTTACCTGAAACTCTGCATTAACTCTGACTTATTTTACCTGAAACTCTGCATTAACTCTGACTTATTTTACCTGAAACTCTACATTCACTCTGACTTATTTTACCTGAAACTCTGCATTCACTCTGACTTATTTTACCTGAAACTCTACATTCACTCTGACTTATTTTACCTGAAACTCTGCATTCACTCTGACTTATTTTACCTGAAACTGTATTCACTCTGACTTATTTTACCTGAAAGTCTGCATTCACTCTGACTTATTTTACCCGAAACTCTGCATTCACTCTGACTTATTTTACCTGAAAGTCTGCATTCATTCTGACTTATTTTACCTGAAACTCTGCATTCACTCTGACTTATTTTCCCTGAAACTCTGCATTCATTCTGACTTATTTTACCTGAAACTGCATTCACTTTGACTTATTTTACCTGAAACTCTGCATTCACTCTGACTTATTTTACCTGAAACTGCATTCACTCTGACTTATTTTACCTGAAACTGCATGCACTCTGACTTATTTTACCTGAAACTCTGCATTCACTCTGACTTATTTTACCTGAAACTCTGCATTCACTCTGACTTATTTTACCTGAAACTCTGCATTCACTCTGACTTATTTTACCCGAAACTCTGCATTCACTCTGACTTATTTTACCTGAAACTCTGCATTCACTCTTATTTTACCTGAAACTCTGCATTCACTCTGACTTATTTTACCTGAAACTCTGCATTCACTCTGACTTATTTTACCTGAAACTCTGCATTCACTCTGACTTATTTTACCTGAAAGTCTGCATTCATTCTGACTTATTTTACCTGAAACTCTGCATTCACTCTGAATTATTTTACCTGAAACTCTACATTCACTCTGACTTATTTTACCTGAAACTCTGCATTCACTCTGACTTATTTTACCTGAAAGTCTGCATTCACTCTGACTTATTTTACCTGAAACTCTGTGTTCACTTTGACTTAGTTTACCTGTCTCCACGTCTCCACTACAGTGTGCTCTCTTTCTTTCCTTGGACAGTACTAAAGCCTTTTCATACACATTTGCCTCCTTAATCTTCTTTCTGTTTGGAATATTTTTTTGCTGTCTCCTGGATGATATCATAGACTTCTGTCCACAGTTCTTCAGGTAGCCTATCCACCAGGTCTTATCCCTTAAATCTATTTTCGCCTCCACATCATATCTTTTGACTACAAAGTATACAGTCAGTCGAGTGCTGTACTGACCATCTTTTTTAGACATGTGTAAAGCCACCTGTTATGCTGTAGAAGGAGAGTGTTTGCTATGACCAGTGAATTACCTCAGCGGAATTGTACTAGTACGTGTCCTGCTTCATTCTGTACTCCAAGGCCAAACTTCTCTGTTATGGCTGCTGTATCTCATATGATAAATGTAACATCTTTTTGTGTGTCATTTCTAAAAGTTACTCCAGATCCTCATAAGACTGATTAATGTCCTTCTCTTCAGGATCTGTAATTGGAGCATAAATTTGCATCAGCGGGATCTTGATTGCCCTTCCTTGTAGTCGGGTCGAGTTGTAACCAAGCACTTCATTTGAAACCTTTTTTATTAACTAGATTCTTGACCATGGTAGAAGATCTGATGATTATCTCATTAGCCTTACTAATGTATAAATCACATTAAAGTAATATTTCCAGCAAGGGGTTGTAAGGTAGAGGAATTAGAGAGTGATTGAGAGAGTGAGACCAGGGGAGGAGATGTACAGGTAGTAGATGTGGTGTTGGTAGAGAAGGAGGAGGACTGTAGCTGGCTTCTCAAAACCTCCTACTACTCAAAAAACTATCGCCTATCATTCACTTACCACTAGTAAGGCTTCTCAAAACCTCCTTGTACTAAAAAACTATCGCCTATCATTCATTTACCTCTAGTAACTCATTCACAGAATTATTATACAGCATCCAAGTAAACAAAATCTCATAACCTAAATCGTTTTGGCCCAAGTTCAAATGGCATTACAGAGTTTCTAGGTGATCTTGTTCATATGACACAGAAACCTTCCTATCCCAATCCGAAATCAGATGTCCACCTCTCTCTCTTTTAGATTTGGTAATTGTCAACAATCCAACAGATATTTTTCCATTTATGTACACCCCCTCTTTTAGCTGTCACAGACCCTTTTCTTTATATTCATGACAGCAGTAAAACGTCCCAAAAAACTCATTTCATTCAGGCCCAGAATATCATTTAGCATTCATTATCTGAAACTTCACCTCTTTACACTGAATGATCACCAACATTCAGTATACAAGTCCCTAATGCTACAGCTGTAAGGATAAATTATTTCTAATAATTTGTAGGCTTTACAAACCCAACAAAAGACAATAACTTCATGAAAGAGCTAAAAACCCTTCTTTCCCTCAAAGATGAATCTTGGCACAAATGTAAAAAAAACAAAACGTAAGACTCTAGAAAACATTTTCTTCAACTTTGTAATTTAGTCAGACAATCCTTTAGATAATATAAAATTAGATAGCACAAATCTAAACAAAAATCTTTAGCAGATAAAGCCTCCCTACCAACCTGCTATACAGTACATTATTTACTTCAAATGTATTAAACATAAAGATATTCAACCTCTCCTTCAACAAATTCCAGTAGATGCCCCCACTGAATCAGACAACTTACTGCCATGGTTTGTGTACTAAAGCATGAAGTTCAGCATTGTCCCTCTCCTGCATATCTACCTTCTCTGTATCACAGCAAACATTATGCCCATCATTTAGATTAGTTAAACCATGTTAACTACCCAAGCCTGACAATGCTTCATATTTACATTTCATTTCTGTGTTATCAAAACTAGCAAAAATATTTCAGAAAATCATTCACATTTAACTCTCTCATTACAGTGCACAGTATAATATTCTACCCATAAAGCAACACAGCTTTTTAGCAGGTGATAGAACAATGGCTACATTGTGGGCCTTCAATGATAACATTTTACCTAACATGAGTAAAGACAACTGTGTTGACTCTCTCTTTATAAACGTAAACAGAGTCTTTGATCCTTTTACCCACAACATCCTGTTAAATCATTTACTTCAAATAGTTAACCCCAAATGCCTCTAAATGGTTTCATGGTTACTTATCCAACCTCACTGTCTTCAGTGTTAAGACTTTTGCACCCTTGTCATCCAGTCCCCCCCTTCCCCACTAAAAGGGGGTTCCATGAGGTTTTATTATTACTCCTGCTCTTAACTCAGCCTTAATCAACACCTTCCACTCTTACTATATGCTGATTACATGCTATTATTCAGGTCAGCCCTTCTCACAGCACTATAGAAACTTATCCAGAGACAGATTCCATTAGTTCAGCAATTGGCTCAATGCTAAAAACTAGTTTTAAACTTTAAAAAAAAAGCCATGCTTTTTGGAACACAGCAAAAGCTTTCTAAATTTCCAAACATCCCAGAAATTAAAAATCTTAAAGTTCCAGCTGAAATAACTACCTCCTTCAAGTATTTAACTATCTGCTGTGACAAAATCCTGAACTTTCATCTCCATACTAACAAAAAAAAAAAACAGAAGCCATCTATTCTGGGCAATAAAAAGCACATATTCTCTTTCTCTTCTGTTATGTTCATCATAGGAAAAAATGCATCTTTTTGCTGCGCTTGAATATGGCTGCCTCAGAATTTCAGGCTTGTGAGTTTGTAAATACAGATGTGCATAACTGAGTAATTCTGTCAGCTCATCCTTGGTCATTTACTCTCACTCAGACCTCAGTTCTGCCTAAAGCAAGAATTAATTGCAACCACACCACAGACAGACACACACACACATACGCACACACACACACACACACACACACGCACACACACACACACACACACACACACACACACACACACACACACACACACACACACACACACACACACAAACATACAAAGCATATGGTGACATACATTCGCAATATGTACACTCATGTGCACGCCCACATACACATACACATGCAAACACAAACATTTACTTACTTGCAGTTATACAAGTATGTGCACAAAAGGCCCGTGCATAGGTATCGTTAGTTGCATGATGATTCACACGTGGTCCTTTGTGGCTGGTTATATATTATGCAATCAGTAGCCTACAGAGTGCCATAAATGGTGCCCATCAGTAAAAGTTTCTTTTCCTTTACAACTCTTGTAGTTTAGCTAAATATATTGAGCTTACCCGTGATCAAGCAACTTTTTGTGTGGCTTGTCTGTACAACTGACCCTTTAACATTAATTTGTTATAATTATGGTTAGCTTTTATATGGAGTGCAAAAAGTTTTTGGAGTGCAAAAAGTCTGTGTAAATGTGCAGTTGTTGGTCTGCACCACTGTGTCATACACTTTCCTATTTACTTGTAAGGTATTGCTTATTTCAAGTCAGTGTTTATTGGACTATTTGTTTTTCACACTGAACAGTCCAGCTAGCTGGTCATCTTTAATTTCTCTGCCACTTTTATCAATAGAATACTTATTTTTATTCCAATTATTTGTTAAGCAGGTAAGCCCCTTAGGCACAAAAGCCTTTTCTGATGTGCAACCTGAGAGCACTTTCTGGTATGTGAGTTGCTCAGAATCAGTTAGAGTGAAGACAGCTCGAGTATTAACATTACATGCTAACAGTTAGCTTGCTATTTTATACAAACAATACTTTACCAGGATAGCATTTGCCTATAATAACATGGCAGTGCTTCACAACAGGGCGTACATTACCTGGGATGGGCATGTTAGGTGTAGTTTGGGTAGTTAATTAGTAGCTACTTCCTCACTGCCATTAATGGCAAACAGTAATGTGAACTAAGCAGCTCTGTAATTAAAAGGGATATTTCCAGCAGTACCACTGCATATTGTTAATGCTGATGACCAGTGCTACAGCTTCTGCCTTTGAAATGTAGGTTTATGAGTTTGTACTGAGTAATTCTGTCAGCTGATACTTGGTCATTTACTTGCACTCAGACCTCGGTTCTGCCTAAGGCCACTGCTGTTATTATTCTTCCAGTTATTTGTCATTTAACAGGCTACTCTTTCTTTTATCATGTAGGGTCCTCCTGGACGTGCAGGCCTTCCTGGTGCTGATGGCTTACCTGGTCCTGCTGGTAGTTCCTTTATGCTCCCGGTAAGTAAGAGTCCAGTTTCCCATCATGCTTTTTACCATAGGTACCAAAGTCTGTTTGCTAACATCTTGTGGCCCTATTTGAAAGCAATGGAGTCATTCTGTTTAAACTTCATATCACTGCAATTTAAAGGCCGTACTTCATGATCTAACAGTGGGCCCTAATAGACTGGTACACCTGCTTACTGAAGTTTGCGTGTGTGTCTGTACGTGTTTCCATGTGTGTGTGTGTGTGTGTGTGTGTGTGTGTGTGTGTGTGTGTGTGTGTGTGTGTGTGTCTGTGCTTGTGTCTGTATCTGTCTAGCATCTTCAATTACAATTTTGAAAGCTCTGCCAACCATTTGAGACCATAGACTCAGTTTGTATCTTAGTGACCACCGAAAAGGTATTAACTTATAAATATATAGCCTAGAATTTCTGGCTGCATTTGGACATACATATGTTAGAAGGTTATTTAGCAGTTGTGTTTAATGTACAGATGGTTATAATATCTGGCATTTTACCCTTGTAACCAGTTATCTATGCTGTATGCTGCTTATGCTAAAGGATCCATGCTGGAGAAAACAAATATGCCTTGAGTAACAGATTCCGTCCACTGAAAGTAGTTAATAAAATCTGAAGCCTCAATCCCCGAAGTCCACGCAGCCCATGAACCAGCCTGGGCCTACATTAGGGAATGATAGCTTGTGTTACTATGACAACACATACAAGCCTGGCATGGCAGTCTATGTCTGTACCTCATTTTTTATATCCACAGAGAGAGGGTTATACTGCAAAATGTTCATTAGTTCAGTGGTGATGACATGGCAGTGGCCGGAGACTACCTCTTAGGCTGCCTGATTGTGACAACTTAGCATTTTTTGTCTGAGAAGTTTACAGGGCAGAAAAATGAACAGCTGTGGAAAGATTCACATACCACATTTTGTCTCAGAACGAGTTACATCTGTAGCCCATCTTTGTAATTATGATGAGTATGACATTTACTCCTGGTGTAAAAGTCCGAAAAAAAGCAGATGAAATTTTATGATCAGGCAGTGAAAGCTATTATTTTTTGAGCATGATATTCTATCCATGTGAGTGATTCCAGTCTGCTTCAGTTTGTGTGATGTTATACAATTCAACTTGTTTTTTTTTTTGGAGAACTTGGAAATTCTAAAAGTGTGGTGTTATTATTACTGTGGCTGAATTACAGTGAGCAAAAGAGTATGAGTGCAAGTTAATTTTCAGGTATTGCCATTCCTTTGTTACATACTCCTTACAGCAGAATTCTGCGAAAATCACTTGAAGACTCAGTACCATGATGGAGTATAGACACACACATAATTGTATTAATACTGTTTTACTGAACTGGACTATATACAAAGATCATTGTTTTCTACATTTTCCATATGAAAGGCGTTCCTCTTGCTCCTGTCAGTTACATAAAAGCTTTGGAGCTGCACGTTTCCCCTGGTGACAGATTTACCCTTCAGGAAAATTGTATATAGTCATTTTCCTTCATCTGGATTTATTTGACTGGCCAGCATACAATAACTTAACTGGATCTCACGGTATGGTCATATCAGGGTCTGTAATACAAGCTATACTGAATGTCGAATTGCTTCCATCTTGATGTCACAGTGTAACCTTGTCTGTTTCCTGCTGTAATACAAACATTGTAATAGCAACACTGGACAAACGTCCTTCATGTGAGCCTATCACAGCTGTAGAATTATTACTGATTCTCAGTAAGTATCTAGCCCTTGGTGTTAACTGTGGTCACAGCCTGAGAAAAGATACATGAAATGCAGGAATATTTGCACATAGCCCTCTCAATCTGAACAGTACCTTCTCCGAACTAGTTTACCAGATGTTGTATAGATTGTTAAGTGGCTGGCATACAGTTCTGAGGGTGTTTCTGGAAATGAGATGCTGTTGTCTTCTACTGCAATCATATGCCTGACTTGTTGTTTTCTTTCTCTCAGTTCCGGTTTGGCAGCAGTGGAGGAGATAAAGGCCCCGTTGTTTCTGCTCAGGAAGCTCAGGCTCAAGCCATCTTGCAACAAGCTAGGGTAAGGACCCCCCATACACAATGTATTCTCTAGACTGTTCTCTGTGAAGTGCCTGAAAACTCACTGCCCTGACTTCTCAGTTTACCTTAGTATGATTGGACACACTTGAATTGCATTGCTGACATTTATCAAAATATGAAGAATATTTTAAACCGTTATAAATGTTATAGTTCTATCTGAATGCATCTGGTAACTAAAGACACTAAACTTGTTTTATGTTGCAGTACGCTGATGTTGTGAAGGGTACTTTGTGGACCTTTTCAGCTGTAGCAACACCCATGTATTTATGCATGTAAGATTGTGTACATCCATATAATTAACAAATTCTAATTCTGCTTGTGAATATTTATTTGTAACTTAATCCTTATCCTGCAGTGTCTCTAAAGCCAAATCTAATAATCAAATTACTGCAGTTCTTTCATTTTTAACATTCCTTTCACTACTTCTTCAGTGCCACCTGAGCATACAGACACTGCTGAAACTAGGAAGGGACAAAGGGGGTGGCTGCCCTGGCACAAGCTTTGAGGGTGCATAATCGTCAGCTGCCAGTGGTGAGGAAATGCAGTAGCAGCAATTCCTTATTTAGCTCAAGGATACAGCATTGCATAAAATAACGCCCGTGCTGCACTGTTCTAAAGCACTTTATGTATGCTTGTTGATTTAATTGTAGCAAGCAGCTTGTTCCACTTCCAGAGAAGAAGAAGAAGATGAGTTGATTTGGGATGAGGGGTGCCCCAGTTTGGGGAACTGCACAGGGTGCCAGATGACCCAGCTCTAGTTATGCTTACAGAGTTATGAAAGTCGAAGCTTCATTGCCTTTGTACTACTCAGTAGGAACATCACTCTGTATCACTGCAAAGGCTGCAGTATCATCCTTACTGTGCATTGAGCCATGTATAAACACATCATTGGCCATTAACATCCTACATCTCACTAGCCTCTCCCAGATCTGTATCTCATTATAGCTGTTCATATCTGTTATAGGCCTCTGTTCCATTTACATGCAGCAATCAATGCAGACCTTGACAGGCTTGGACACATCAGTTAATGAGAAAGTGATCAGCTTGGCTACTGTATTTTTCAGACCATTATTTACAATAGCCATCTGTTTTTAAAGGCATAAACTGATAATTTCCTGATTTTATTAGCTAGGTAAACATTTCTAGTAGCCATTAGCCACCTTTTGGTCCTCATAAACTGTAATGTATCACAGTGTCTGGGGGAATAGCCTATTAGTTGTTGTCACTGATGCTACTGCACGTGTCTGCCCTGCCCAGGTGGCCTTAAATATAGGTCACTGACAGAAGCATTTTATTTATTTATTTATCTATTTTCAATATACACATTTAAACTTGGATAAGCCTGTGTGACAACTATAAGGAGTTATTCTCTTCTGAATGTGAGAAGAACAGTTGTACCAGGCATTATTGTTAAAACTCTGCTCGACTCATATGACAATGAACATTCATATGGCATTTTATTTGCTGCAGAGGAAGGATTGGTGCGACAGTTCTGTGACTCTCTTTATCATTTGCTTCCCTCTGAACAACATTTATGTGGTTGCTCTGTGACCTTCCCACAATTTCATTCATGTGAGGCTGCATTTCATGAAGCTCTTTTTTTACCCTTTTTGCTGTCCTGATGACCTTATAAAGCTGTTTTTCCAAAGGATCTGTCATCCTTTTCATCTAGAGACTCCGTATGTCAGTTCTTTCATTCTGCTTGCATCCATTGAAGAGGTGTTGTGACAGTCTGTACATAGCAACATACTCTGATGGTAAAATGGGTGAAATGGTGAAGATGCATTGTAGGTCACACAGGACACACAAACATTTGTGTAAAAATAGCAAATAAATGTATTACTGCACATATACAAATTATGCTGAAATAACAGATGTATCTATTCCTTGGACAGCCACCCAGAAATAATTGTTTGTAGTACTACATTATAACCATGTATGGATAGACAGTGAGTACAGTTCCCATTCTTGGAAACAGATATGCTTCACACTCACACATACGTAGAGGGTGAATGCCACCCCCATTCATGGAATTAGGTGTGTATCACACACGTGCATTGGAGTATATGCACAGTTCCCATTCGTGTAAATGAGTGTGCATCACACCAATGCATGAGAGGAGGATATGTAAGTCCCCATTAATGGAGTAAGTGTGCTTCACAACCATGCATGGGAAGAGGATATGTACAGTCCTTATTTATGGAATAGGTGTGCATACCACCCATGCATCGGAGGAGTATATGTAGAGTCCCCACTCATGGAAATGGGTGTGCATCACACCAGTGCATGAGAGGAGGATATGTAAATCCCCATTAATAGAGTAAGTGTGCTTCACACTCATGCATAGAAAGAGGATATGTTCAGTCCCTATTTATGGAATAGGTATGCATACCACCCATGCATTGGAGGAGTATGTGTACAGTCCCCCTTCGTGGAAATGGGTGTGCATCACACCCCTCCATGAGAGGAGGATGTATATAGTCCTCATTAATGGAATAGGTTTTTCATCACATCCATGCATGGGAAGAGGATATGTACAGTCCCCATTTACGGAACATGTGTGTATCTTACCCATGCATGGGAAGAGGATATGTACAGTCTCCATTTATGGAAGTGTGTGTGCATCACACCCCTGTATGAGAAGAGGATATATATATATATATATATATATATATATATATATATATATATATAGTCCCCATTAATGGAATAAGTGTGCTTCACACCCATGCATGGCAGAAGTGTATTTAGAGTCCCCATTCATGGAAATGGGTGCGTATCACCCCCCCCATGTATGAGAAGAGGATATATACAATCCCCATCTATGGAATAGGTGTGCATCACAGGTCCCATTCATTTGATCAAAATTTCAAAATGCTGAAACCCAAAATATCAAAAGCTCAAAATATCGAAAATGGGAATTTGCCCTTTCTCTACTGTTATGTGATCTCAGAGTTGGTATGTATACTTAGCTGGGGGTGTGCGATGCAGGTGGGTCTGCCCCTGTATTAAATATGTTTTCAATATTTTGAGTTTTCAACATTTTGAAATTTCGATATTATGACATAGATCTCTGCATCACACCCATGTATGGGAGCATGATATTTACAGTCCTCATTCATGGAAATGGGTATACATCACACCCCTGCATTGGAAGAGGATATGTACAACCACATTTTATGGAATAGGTGTGCATCACAACCGTGCATGGGAGGAGGACATGTACAGTCAATGTTTATGTAAATGGGTGTGCATCACACCCATGTGTGGGAAGAGGATATGAACAGTCCCCATTTATGGAAATGGTTCGCATCACACCCATGCATGGAAAGAAGATATGTACAGTCCCCGTTTATGAAATAGGTTTGCATCACACCCAGCATGACTAGAGGGTGCATACAGTCCTCATTCATGAACATGGGTATAAAACAGGGGCAGTACATGACAGAGCTATAAGTTTGATCTGATTAGTAGGGGAATGATCTGATTTGTAGGGGAAACTATGTAATACTTTTTGAAAGAATAATAACCGAGTACCTACATTTCTAGATTTTACTCAGCAGACAGCTGATGTTGGTCTATTTGGGAATACCTTCTACAGTTCTAGAGAACTCATCTCCACAAACACATAAGATGTGGACAGGCCACAGTATTACAACTAGGATGTTGCAGAGGCCACATTTGAAGAAAGGCTAAAGGCACTAAATATATGAAGTCTAATAGGAAGGCATGAAGAGAAAAACATGAAAGAAATATTCTTGTAACTCATGGAAACTAACAAACTAACAGAATCAGTTAGTAAAGTGACATTAAAACATGGAAAGCTGTAGGAGAAGCTTATAGAAAATAAGTGAAAGTATTTTTTCAATAGCGGAGGTAGAAGATGCATAGAATAGCCTTCTTGAGAATGTTTTAGAACTGAAAACAGAATTCAGGAATGCACAAGATGGCATTAGGCAGTCCTAAATGGTCAAGAGGTTTTATGGACGCATGGTATTAGCTAGGTACTTCTACTGTTCACTGAGACTGAGTTAATCACATGAGAATTCATCAAGCCTGACCCATCAAGCTGTAGTTATTTAAAACTATGTCAGAAATTCACTCTTTTCCCCAAGATGTGAAGACCTAAGACATGAAGTGGAGAATGTGAGGAAGGTCTTCCTCCATTTTGTGGGTGGGGTAATTGCACCTGCATGAAACACTTGATATATTGCACCTACATGAAACACTTGATAAAGTGTTTCTTGAGTTTTTCAACAAGCTGTTGTTTCATGTATTTGTAATCACCATAACATTCGAAATGTAATTTTGTGAATATCATTACAACTTATAAACTAACTTTAACTGCTGCTTATCTGTGAAATAGGAAAATACATAATTCAGGTTGGGCAGGTTGAAACAGATATCTTTGACTGGAAGATCAAGTACATGTGATAGAAATGGCCCACAGAGTCTTTATAAGACATTTAATACAGCCTTGTATAAAGGGTAATAAAAATATTTGCCATTCTAGGGCTAGGGTTTACAGTGCTGGCTTAGACTGCAGACTGGTTGGCGGTTAGTTCTAAGCAGGCAGCATTCATAAGAAAAGATAAATGCATACTTAGGGTTCAGAACTGGGACCATCTGTATTTGATGTATTTATAGATGACACTGTAGATGAACTGGAAGGAAAAGCATCTCTCTTTCTGGATGGCAGTAGATTTTGTGACTGGATTTATATCCAGTACAGGCCGAAGATAATGAGAGGTGACTTGAAAAGGTTAAAGAAGTCAATAAGAGGATATATGTTTTGGGTACATGTGTTTTTGGTGAATGTTCTTTGTCCGATTCACAACAGCTTTATTTCTGAAAGTCACTTTCAATGAACAGGCAGTGTTGCCTTTTCTACTGTTGTGTGAAAGTGGAGTTGGTATATATAATTTAGGGAGTTTCCCACGTAATTGAGGGGTGCAGGATGGCTTGCCCTCCTACAAAAAAAATTAAAACACTGTCCACATGAAAGTGGTTTTCAGCAATTTTTTTTTTTTGCTGTTTTGTAGGTCAGACAAAAAGTGTTCAACCAATAATCATGAATTCTGTGGTTTGACTGGGGCAAAAATAACGAGAATAGCAGGACATAGCGGATAATGAGGGCAGTAAAAATGGAAAGGATGTGAGAGTGATTATATAGAGGATTATGAGGGCAGTAAAAATGGAAAGGATGTGAGAGTGATTATATAGAGGATAATGAGGGCAGTAAAAATGGAAAGGATGTGAGAGTGATTATGTAGAGGATAACGAGGGCAGTAAAAATGGAAAGGATGTGAGAGTGATTATATAGAGGATAATGAGGGCAGTAAAAATGGAAAGGATGTGAGAGTGATTATATAGCGGATAATGAGGGCAGTAAAAATGGAAAGGATGTGAGAGTGATTATATAGCGGATAATGAGGGCAGTAAAAATGGAAAGGATGTGAGAGTGATTATATAGCGGATAATGAGGGCAGTAAAAATGGAAAGGGATGTGAGAGTGATTATATAGAGGATAATGAGGGCAGTAAAAATGGAAAGGATGTGAGAGTGATTATGTCAGCTGTACTAAAAGGCGCTCTAGCAATGTTAGATGGCACCGTGATGGTCCTGGGGAATTATGGGATGTCAATGGAAAGACACTGTCAGTAAAAGGCAATGTTGTCATTCCTTGTACAGACTGTCATTACCAGCATCCACAGTACTGCATTCAGCACTGTAACCTCATCTTCACAAAGACATTATAAGGATGCAGTCCAAAAAACATAACTAAAACAGTTTGCAGTCTGTCACAAAAGTGAAGTGAAAAGAGGGTCACAAAATTTGATATGAACATTATAAAAGCAGAATCCAGGGAATAGACACGTAGAAACAACTGCACACCTCAGTGGAATCTTCAAGTTCATCAAATATGTTACATAATAAAAGACATAACAACAGAAAAGGGTGCAATGTGAGACAGAAAAGACAGGGATGACGCTTATACAACACAGACAGAGATTTTTTTAATTAAATGTCTAATATGCAATACATTCTGTATTTCATTTCATTTGTTTGACACCAGGAGACAGCATCGTTAGTCTGCCTTTTAAAAGCAAGTATCATTCTGTGTGTTCTGCCTCACTCTTCTCTCCAGTGTCCATGTATCCCGTGCTCTTTTGAATGCCTCCAAGACTTAGTTTTCTCCCACTGCATTGGAACTACATTCCACAAGTCTTTAGGCATCCGAAAGATGATGTACATTCATAGATTCAAACAATAACTGGACCCTCACACTCTGCTGACTGTACCCCCTTCTTCCTCATGTCCTTTATCAGAATGACAGACCACAACTCCCTGACATAATCTTGTGCAGCTATATAACATGTCCCCCTCTGCCCCTTCTGGTATCTAATGAGAAGAGCCCCAGCTTCTTCAACCTGTGTTCATACTGTTTTCTCCCCACCCAAGAACTTTTCTGGTTCCTTGCCTGTGAACTATTCTACCAACCTGATGCTGCCTCCTCTTCTATCTATATGGCCACCACATCTTCACATAGTGCTTCAGCTAAGCAGTGGCTTGTAGAATAAAAACATTACTTCTTTGTTTCTAGTCTCAGTTTTTCTGAGAATACACCCATGCATTCAGTTTCCTATGTTATAGTTCTAACTCTTTGCTCCTCGTGATCCATTGTAGATGATATAAACTCCTCAAAGTCCTCTCCCTGCTCTGTCACCATCATCCCCACTCTGCAGCTCATCCCACACCAGGACTGTCGTATCCTAAATGTAGTATCTTGTATTTCTTTCCATTAAGCCTCAACTGCCACCCTTCTGCCAACAAAGCCATTCCAAGTCTTCCATCAGATTCTTTTCCATCCCTCATTTTTACATCGCTCTTTGTTTCATCTTCAAAAAGGAATATTTTTACTTTTCACATGCCCAGACATGTCTGAAACAAACCTAGTGATCAGTACTGAGCCAGTAACCAACTGCCGGAGTCACCACTAGTCCTTTCTCCTATTCTTGATGATATCCCTTTCCTAATTTTCAGTGTTATGCTATCCAGGTACATCGGAGTCCAGTACCCTAATCCTTGTAGTTGTCTTTACACTCACCTGTATAGGACCTTATCAGAGGCCTTGTTGAAGAGTAGACAGACAATGCAATATAGACTGCAATAGTTATATTTATTAGTGCAATAGTATACATACTATATTCATTTGGCATACATTGCCAGCTAAAGATTCAATGTACCACTCAAAAATGTATTAATTAAAAAGGCATGACAAGGGTGGTTAAAAGAAGGGGGTTATTGTCCCCCTCCATGACTCAGGAAACTCATAACACGTATTTAAGGTTAATGGAAATACTCACCATCCAACCCAATATGATATCCATGGATGACTTTACCCCACTTTTAACTGGGAATCAGATACAGCACCAGATGTACAGGCACAGAGATTCCTGGATTTTGTGAACACAGACTCCCTGAACAAGATTGTCAGTGTGCTGACCAAGGATACAAACATACTAGATGTGGTCCTCACTGATATGGAAGGGCACTGCAGATCCTCTAGTGTAATGTCCTCTCTGGTAAGGTCAGACCACAAAACATTCCCTTTGAAGTGTAAATAAAACCCAGAACCCTAGTTAACCCTGGAATGGTCAGGAACAACTCTACGGTTAACTTCCTACTAATAAAGTGATAAGCTGTAAAATTTCAAGCCCCCATAACCCCTGAGGACACTGCTCCCTATGCTGAACTGTTTACAGAAACCCTATACAAGCATGTTAATAGCTGTATAAATGCAGCTACACCAACCAGGAATAAGTACAGAACTAACTCAAAAAAAAAAAAAAAAACAATCCTCCATGGTGGGATAACAATATCAATGGGATATATAACAGAATCATGACAAAACTTAGGAGGTATAGCACCCTTCAGGATAAAATCACACTCATCAAACTAAAACAACTAAGAGGACAAAGCCAAAATCTGAGGTAAGTCTGGCCTCCCAGGCCAAGGGCAAGCACAAGGCATTCTTTAACTATGTCCACAACCTCAAAGGCAATACACAGCTGTGTGCAGAGCTCATTGTTATTGGAACCACGTACACAGAGCCAGAAGGTTTAGCAAACCTACTGGCAGACAGATTCAGCTCTAACTTAACCCCCCCCCCCCCAAAATCTCCTCTGGAAATACCATCAAATACAACTTCCCCTATTATCACTAGGGAACATATCCTCAATGCTCCCCCTAAGACCAAAAACACCCCATTGATGGGCCCAGCCAATATCCCAGGATGCCTTCTAAATAGCATGAAACATGACCTATCAGGCCGTCTGGAATTGTTATGTAACTGTAGCCTCCAAACAGGCTTCATGCCTCATGAATGGAGAACAGCAACAGTCATCCCTCTGCACAAAGGTGGGCAATCTGCAGACCCTGGAAGCTACAGACCCATACATCTCACTAGTTTCCTATGCAAAGCCATGGAAAGAAGTATCGTGGAAATTATTAATAATGACATATGAAATTTCCAGACACTGAACCCAACCAGTTTGTTTTTTTCAAGGGCAGGTCATGCCAACTCAACCAAGTAGACCAGTCAATGGATGAGGACAAAATGGTTCACACTGCCTATCTGGACCTGGCTATGGCACTTGACACAATGTTCCACTCGGGCATTGTTGACAAACTCAAGAGTTTAGGTATAAGCCCTAATGTCACCCGGTGGATAGCCTGCTGGCTCACAGACAGAACTCGGGAAGTTTGAATTGGGGATTCCACCTCTACAAAGAGGCCAGTCACAAGCAAAGTCCCTCTGGGATCAGTCGCAGGACCACTCTGTTTTGACATTTACTTCTCTGAAGTCAAGGCCAATGTCAAGGGCCTCTGACCGACCAAATTTGCAGACAGTTGCAAATTAGGAGCAGTCGTAAAATTCCCCACTGTCACTAATGTTCTTCAGGAAGGGCTGATACATGTACATACCTTGTGTCAGAGCCATGAACTAAAACTAAATTCCAAGAAATGGATAATAATATCCTTTGGAAAGTCATGCACCGCTGGTAGCTATCATATTGACATCACACCCCGAAGAGTTCTACTAGTAGATAGTGATTTAGGGACATATGTAGACAAATCTAAGCTTTGGCTATCACGTGAATACAGTGTTGAGGAAATGCTTCTATGCTGTGCAACTTATAAACATAGGTATGCATAGCATTCATCAGACCTATCATTGAGTACAGTGCCCCCTTTGGTATGTACCTAACTGGGCACATCCAACAGTTAGAACTGTCACAGATGTTCCTCACTAAAAGAATACAGGAGTAAATAACATGTTCTTTGTAGACTGCCTCAAAACCCTATCTCTGTATTCTGTCTCCTACAGGCTGTTGAGGGGAGATCTATGCCTTGTATACAAGCCATCGTTGGACCCCACTCTGATGGACCTCTTGTGTAAGAAGACTGTTTTACATGTTAGGTTTTGTTTTTTTATTCATTTCAATATTTTACAACATCACTCATCTGGTCTTCAATGATAGCGGTTCGATGTTGTGAAATTTTGATCCTTTGAAGTAGACCCATAGATATATATATATATATATATATATATATATATATATATATATATATATATATATATATACACACACACACACACACACACACACACACACACACACACACACACACACACACACTAACCTGCGGTGGTGGTGCTGCAGTAGCGTTGTCACCTCACAGTAAGACGCTGTCCAGTTCGATTGTCAGCTAGAGCGTCTTCTGCGTGGAGACATGCGTGAATGGGCGTACCTTCATTGAAGGTTGTGCGTCAGGGCTGGTAACTCGGCACGTAAAAATCAACTGCCAATCATTAGCGGACCGGAGTTCCGCTGTGGCGACCCCTAACCGGGAAAAGCCGAAAGACACAAACATATACACACACACACACACACACACACACACATATATATATATATATATGTATATATATATGTAAACATATCAATCACCATACCAAATTCTGAAAGCTACTTGCAACAGTCTGAACAGCTGAAGGCCTGTAAAGGTTCTTGTAACTTTTTATGCTGTAGTGGTGCTATAAAGAAGTAGGGAGGGTACTCAGTTGTGTTGTGCATCATGTTGTATTTTCGTGTTTTCTTGTTTACTAAGGAAAAAGCAGTATGAGTTTCTAATGGATGACCTGACGAATACATTACACAAATATGATGATATGAAGTAGAAGGGTTAATGAGACTGGAGATGGAGCATAAAGTAACAGGGTTGTGCCTTTCAGCCAGAATAAGGGAGCAGGAAGAGGAGTTATTGAGTCACTGTTATATCCAGGGAAAAGATGGGATGTGGATTTAAAAGAGGACAAAGTAAGGGGAACACACATATAGTACCTGAATGGTGAAAGAATCAAGTCCTCCTTAATAAAATGTTTTGGAAATGTTTAATAGGTCCTAGAATAACTTGCCAGAGGTGGTAGTGGGCTGTAGGATTAAGGGCATTTATGGACAAGTAGGAAAATGAGAAGGGGAGGGAAAGCTGTACAGTGTAGTTACAGCCATCTAGGCAGTCCTGGTATGCTCCCCATCACAAGTTCTAGACCCAGGCCTGCAAGTCTCAAGCACTGAAAAATGAAACTCAACTCAGACAAAACAGTGAATTCTGAAAGTGACTGGTATGATTTTAAAACATTTTTTGCAGGGGGACTTCACTTCCTGTTATGGGAGCCTATGCCCACTCCTGTTATTTACCTGTATTAAGTCTAAGATTAGTAAACCTTGGATTTTTTTTTGGGAGGGGGGGGTACTCCAAAGTACCACATCCTGTGAGTATATATTTCCTTAATCCACACTTCTAGTTCCATTATTCTGAAGATTGCAAGTTATGGTTCTCAGAACTTTATCAGACAAACCATTATTTCTTTTGGCTATCTGCATCTATATATTCATTAAAAAGAAAAAGAATGATGCACAGAACTCATAGCAAATGAAAGGAGGTTCATAAAACATGAAACAGTTCTCGTTTCCTTTGGGTGGTGTTATAAGTGCACAGAACTTCCCCAATCTACTGAAGTGGAGATAATTCAGTTGTCGGTATCGGGATTCAAATCTACATAGTGCAGCCATAAAGGAAAGCTACTGTTAGTGTAAATAAAGGTAATAGCCACTGGTCAGGTCATTGCAGAACATACTGATGCAGTAAAGGGACCAGTTGGTCTCTCAGTGGTAACAATGTCCAAGTTCGTTTTAGAAAGCAGAAAACAGAATTTGGCATAGCTTATGTCATTGTTTGTGCAGAACACATACATGAATAAATATATTCAGTGTCATCTTTGTTGAGTCCATTAGAAACACAAAGATCTTAGTTTTTTTTTGCAGCAGAAACAGGGCTACAAATGTTTTCTTTGTTTTAGGAATCATATCCCTCCCCCATCTCTGTGTCATGCCTTCTCTCTGGTTTCCTGTCCTGTCCTGTAACATTCATTCTAAGGACTTGATGGAGTTTATCCTTCACAAAAGTACTACATAACTATTAATTGCATTTAAATGATAAGTAATATACTGATGTTAAATTACTAGTATATTACACTAGTATTTCTTTACCCTGGGTATGCATAATACTGCAGAAAATAAAAGCAAATATCTTCAAACATATTTACCTACTACATGATACAAAAGTTTAAAAAAGGTTACTCCTTTTTGCTGTTAAAAGTTTTATCTTCATTTATTAGAGAAAACATATTTTGTTGAGCATGACATAACCTATGGGATACAGTTCTACAGATCCTGTTACATCATAAACTTGTATCATACAGTTTGTTAGGATGAGTATATCATAAATGTGTATCATACAGTTTGTCAGGATGAGTTTCACATTGTTTTTGTTGTTTTCCAGCAATAGATTTTAAACGTTTACATGCTCAATAATTTCCTTTTGTCATCCTTCCTGTAGTCTTTTCTGTTCATTGCTTCTTCATCTTCTTCCTTGTTTTATCAGATTTTAACTGTACTTTTCCTTTACCTTTATATCTCTAGTTTCTCTTTCATTCCCGTCTTTTTGTGTACCCATCCTTTTCTTTATGCCCTTTCCTTAATTTCTGTATCTCTACAACCTTCTTTGTGTATGCTGTTCACCCCCCAGTTATCACATTCTCTTCTTTACATGTTCTCTTTCCCTGTTTCTGTCATACTTGTGGATTCCTACCTCTGTCTCTGTCTTAATTTGTCCACTTTGATCCCCACATCAAGATGTTTACTGTCTGCTGTTGTATATAGTGCTCCTTTCTCCCATTTTGTATTTGCACTTCCTTACCTAGTATGTGCATGTGTATGTTGTGTGTGTGTGTGTGTGTGTGTGTGTGTGTCTGTGCTTGCGCATGTGGATGCCCACATGTTTGCATACTAGACGTGTTTCTCTTCCCTTATGTCTCTTATCACGCAGTAATGTTAATTAACTTCTCATACATTTAAACTGCAGTGTATTATATTTTTGGTTCTGTATGAGATGTGTATTTTGCCAGCTAGGAATTATTATAAAAACAAAGATAAAAATATTTCATCACTTGGCATTACCCATGCATTTATCTAAAAAAGAACATAGACTGAGATGCTGTTTTCCATACAAATCTCCACATTAACTGAATAACTGATTTTTTGTTGTTTCAGTTGGCCCTGCGGGGTGCTCAAGGCCCCATGGGATTTACTGGAAGATCAGGTGCCACGGTATGTACCACTGTTGTGTTGTTTTTTAACATGTAGAATGTTTGTCTTGACGTTGAATTATGCATGCAGGTAACTCTTTTTCATCAGGATGCCCAGTAGGGGGGCGGTAACATTTAACAAACTGATTCATGCTATGTGCAGACCACACTGTTTCATGCCTGGGCATGGATTTTCACAGTGTGAGCTTGATGTGTGGGAATTGTTGGATGGAATACAGTGAATCATCTTCCAGAGTGATGGCAGCTGGGGGCAGCTACCATGAAGTGTCCCTGGACAGAAACACTGATTGTTTGCCTGTTACCAAAGACTGATTCCATTCTTGATCATAATCAGGCTTTCTGCCTTTTCACACCAGCCACTTAAGGGTTTCAATTTGTTCATTTATTATTTGTGCCTGTGGATACTTGATAGAGTATAACTACTCTGGGACTACGGTAATGGATAGAAGAAAAGATTTGCTAATTTTTGCAGTTCCAAAAACCTTAGTATCTTATTATGTCACAAAAGTTGTAGATGATGAAGTGTTGTACATCACACTTCATAGATGAGCCAATGTATACCATACTTTACATGCTTTCAACTACACTGTCATATTTCTACAGAGTGCAGCTCCCTACAATACTTATTTGCTCCAGTTAAGATATGAACTTATGACTTTAGTATATAGTTCATGTTCTGTCTCATATATTAATGAAACTTGACACAGTGAAAGGTCACTGTTTTTCAATCTGTTAATGGAATTTTATTTTCTGTTCCAGGGTCCACCAGGCAGTCCGGGTCATAAGGGTGAACTTGGTGATGTTGGCCCTCAGGTACTGTTTCATTTATACACATTTTTTAGTCATCCTTTAACAGATCAGAATAGAAGCTGCACAGCTGCCCAACCTTTGATTGTCGCATACAGTTTTTCCAGTGTAGATGCCAGCTGCAGCTTAGCTTAAAACAAACTAGGTATGAGACATGTGGTTATGTTCACTAAGATAGAATATGCTGTAAAATCATCCATCTCTTAAAAGATTCTTAGGGATTCTTCCCTAGTAGTTATATTTTAAAGGGAATAATGATTTTAAGTTAGTCGTCAGACAGTTCTGGGCAGATTATCATATGAGCTCTAGCCAGAATTCAGAGGCACCAGTGAAATAATCAGTGTAAACCTTCTTGTTGTTAAACAGTACAGAAATGGGTTGTGTGATGATAAACACTACAGAAACGGGTCGTGTGATGATAAACAGTACAGAAATGAGTTGTGTGATGTTAAACAGTACAGAAATGGGTTGTGTGATGTTGAACAGTACAGAAATGGGTTGTGTGACGTTAAACAGTACAGAAATGGGTTGTGTGATGTTAAACAGTATGGAAATGGGTTGTGTGACGTTAAACAGTGCAGAAATTGGTTGTGCGATGTTGAACAGTACAGAAATGGGTTGTGTGATGTTAAACAGTACAGAAATGGGTTGTGTGATGTTAAACAGTATGGAAATGGGTTGTGTGACGTTAAACAGTGCAGAAATGGGTTGTGCGATGTTAAACAGTATGGAAATGGGTTGTGTGATGCTAAACAGTATGGAAATGGGTTGTGTGATGTTAAACAGTGCAGAAATGGGTTGTGTGACATTAAACAGTATGGAAATGGGTTGTGTGATGCTAAACAGTATGGAAATGGGTTGTGTGATGCTAAACAGTACAGAAATGGGTTGTGTGATGTTGAACAGTACAGAAATGGGTTGTGTGACATTAAACAGTACAGAAATGGGTTGTGTGATGTTAAACAGTATGGAAATGGGTTGTGTGACGTTAAACAGTGCAGAAATGGGTTGTGCTATGTTAAACAGTATGGAAATGGGTTATGTGACGCTAAACAGTACAGAAATGGGTTGTGTGATGTTGAACAGTACAGAAATGGGTTGTGTGATGTTAAACAGTACAGAAATGGGTTGTGTGATGTTAAACAGTATGGAAATGGGTTGTGTGACATTAAACAGTGCAGAAATGGGTTGTGCGATGTTAAACAGTATGGAAATGGGTTGTGTGACGCTAAACAGTACAGAAATGGGTTGTGTGATGTTGAACAGTACAGAAATGGGTTGTGTGACGCTAAACAGTACAGAAATGGGTTGTGTGATGTTGAACAGTACAGAAATGGGTTGTGTGACGTTAAACAGTATAGAAATGGGTTGTGTGATGTTAAACAGTATGGAAATGGGTTGTGTGACGTTAAACAGTGCAGAAATGGGTTGTGTGATGTTGAACAGTACAGAAATGGGTTGTGTGATGTTAAATAGTACAGAAATGGGTTGTGTGATGTTGAACAGTACAGAAATGGGTTGTGTGATGTTAAATAGTACAGAAATGGGTTGTGTGATGTTAAATAGTATGGAAATGGGTTGCGTGATGTTGAACAGTACAGAAATGGGTTGTGTGATGTTACACAGTATAGAAATGGGTTGTGTGATGTTACACAGTGCAGAAATGGGTTTGTGTGATGTTAAACAATACAGAAATGGGTTGTGTGATGTTAAACAGTGCTGAAATGGGTTGTGTGATGTTAAAAAGTGCAGAAATGGGTTGTGTGATGTTAAAAAGTGCAGAAATGGGTTGTGTGATGTTAAACAGTACATAAATGCATTGTGTAATGTTAAACAGTAAAGTAATGTGTAATACGTATAACAGGACTGGGTCTGCTGAGGCCCTATATGCAAGGCAGAGGTCTTCTGCCAGTAATCTGTATGATACAGTGAAGAAAAAACAAGACTTTCAGATGTCCCTCATAGCTTTTATGATTTAGGCCTTTGCTTTTTTGTTTTTTAGTGAGAAAGCATTATGATTGTTCCGGTTGTAACAAATGTTCAGACAAATACATACTGAAAGGGCCTTTATACTCAAAGATCAGCCTAATGAGTGCCAGTTACAGTGGGATTATTGCATCCATGGACTTTAAGATATAAGATGTGTAATGAAAAAAGACTTAGCAAGTAATACACCTGCTATTGATGCCAGGTAGATCAGAAGGTTCCTAGTCACATCCCACACCACGTTTGAATTCATTTTCCAGTATTAGTACAGTACTGCAGCATAAGTGGAGTGCTACATTCCTGATATGACATCATCTGGGTGAGATGTTAAACTGAGATTCCATCTTGCTAAATCTTAAGTATTCTTTACTCTTAGAATATTCTGCCAAGTATAGCCAAGCTTCTGGCCAGCATACCAAAGCCTTTAAATCTTCTGGGTGCCATACTTCAGAAATATGTCCTGTGTGCAAGGTGTAAGGTACATATGGGATGTAGGGGCAACTAATCCTCAGACCTTAAGTGTCCCAGAAGAACCAGAGCAATCCCAGAGGAAAACAATACATGTACATCCAGGAAGGGAAGAAGGCGAAGAAAAGAGTGACAGAAAGGCCCCTCGGCCCAAAGGAAAACAACAGAAAGTAATTGGGGGGGGGGGTACTCTTAACAGTGAGAAGTAAGACATCTACTGTTATGGTAAGATCTTACACAAATGTACTGTGACATTCCTTATCCCTGCTGTAGTATTCTTTACTCTTGGAAGAGTAAAAAAAACTACTGTAAAGTATGGGAGGAAGAAGCCACAGAAGAGCCTCCAATAACCCATGAAGGATGGCCTTTGTTGAAGGCATGAACACAAGACCAAATAGCAGCCTCCAAAGTGAATGTAGTATCCAGGCCTTGAAAAAAAGCATCAATGGAGACTACTGCCGTGGTAGAATGAGCACAAACAGAAGAAGAAGCTGCTTGCCATCAAAAGAATAGCAAAAAGAAATGACCCTAGAAATCCAGGAGGAGATGGTTTGCATGGATACAGTCAAACCCAATTTCCTGTCATGAAAGGAAACAAAAGCTGCTTAGATTTCCTGATATGTTTTGTCTTATCCAAGTAATGTCTAAGCTGTCTGTTTAAATCCAAGGTATAAAGAACCCTTTCACTAGGATCCTGTGGAGAAGGGAAAAAGAAGAAACATAAATTGACTGATTCAAGGTCAAATCATTAACCACCTTAGGCATAAAAGAATGATTAGTATGAAGAGATATCATGTTCCTGTGAAAAAACAAAAAAAGTGGAACCACCATAACTACTTCAAGTTCAGAAACCTTCTTGAGCAGAAGTAACAGTAACAAACAGTACTGTCTTCCAAATAAAATGTTGTAGGGAATAAGAAACTGCGGGCTTGAAAGATGACTGGATCATTTTCTCAATAGCAAAATTAAGGTCCCAAGAAAGAGGAATAGGCTTTCTTTGAGGATAAATATGAAGGACACCTTTCAAAAATTATTTGACTTCAAAACTAGAAGTCAAAGGTGGATTCAGAGGCAGACAAGTGGAAATGGCTAACAAATGGACTTTAACAGATGAATATGCTAACCCAGAATTGAGCAACTTACATAAATAAGAAAGGAACATATGAACCTCCCCATACACAAACACACACACACACACACACACACACACACACACACACACACACACACCCACACACACACACACACACACACACACACACACACACACACACACACAGAAAAACAGTCCAGGTCATGACTTCAGACACCAAATAGAAAAATCTATTCCATTTAGTCACATATGATTTTATAGAGGAAGGTATTCTGACCTGCAAAACCCAAAGCACATCCTCAGAAAACTGGTGCCTAAAAGGAATCAAAACCGTATCGCCCAAAGTGTCATTTGAAGGGTAGGCAAGTAAGGGTGAATGTGAGACCCGTTGTCTTGTGTGAGAAGATCCATCCTGTGAGGTAACTTGAGATGATTGCCCCTGGCCAGATGAAATAGAGGGGGGAAACAGTGCTATGTGGGCCAAAGGAAGTTACCAGAAAGATTTTGCGCCTGTCCCTCATGATCATATGCTGGACCTTTGGTAGTAGAGGCAGGGAATATAGACATACAGAAACATCCCTTTCCAAGAAAAAGCCAGAGGACTTGGCTCTCTTGAAGAGAACTGGGGAAATTGTCTGTTCAGAGGGGAGGCAAAAAGATCTACCTGAGGAGTACCCCACCAATGTACAATGTCCAGAAACACTTCCTTGTGAAGCATCCATTAGTTATGATTTGTCCTGGACTTGCTCAAAAAGTCTGCCACCAGACTGTGCTCTGAAGGAATGTAGACCACTTGAAGAACCAAGTGCTAGCGAGCTTCAAAATCCCAATCCTGAAGAGCCAACCTGTAAAGAAGGTAAGATTTTATGCCCCCTTGCTTGTTGATGTACCACATGACTGTGGTATTGTCTGTAAAAACCTTTAGAGGACCTGGAACCCAAGGGGAATGAAAAACTTGGAAAGCTAGAAGAAGAGCCCCCATCTCCCTGATGTTGAATGGTCTGCCAGTTGTTGATAGGATCAAAGACCATGGACTTTGAGGTTGTTGGAAAAGGCTCCTCAACCATGATCAGAGTCATCAGTGTACAGCTGCTGAGTAAGGAGAGGAACCTGAAAAGGCAGACATGGATTCAGGGAAATCTAACAAATTCACCCGTGGATCTTGAGCTTGAGACAAGGCAAAAGAGGAGCCAGATACTCCAGAGGGTGACAGCTCTGGAGCAAAACAATCTTGAGATACCATTCAAATTTCCTCATGTGGAGTTTAGCAAAGGGAACCATAGCAATGGTGAATACCATGTACCCCAGAGCTTGGAGAAATTCCCTTGCAAGAAGGACTGGAAGAGGAACAAGAGACTGGAAATAAGCAGTCAGAGAGGGCTTTGCGAGGCGGGAGACAAGTCAACACATTGGAATGGTCCGAATCCTGCAACTCAGGAACACTTGTTCCTGAGAGAGAGTCAAAACACACTTTTTGAGACTGAAATTAAAACCCAAACTGCACAGAAAAAGCATACTGAAGTACAGATCCTGAAGCAAGAGATGCTGAGGGGGGGCTTAAATCAAAAGGCCATCCAAATAAGTGAATATTTGAATTCCCTGAAGTCTGCAGAAGGCTACCACAGGGGCCAGACATTTAGTAAAGACCCTCAGAACTGCAGAAAGAGAAAAAGGTAAAGCACAGAACTGACAATGAGAGGAAACTTTCATGAAGAGAAGGTAAGTATGAATGTAGAGGTAAGCATCCTTCAAATCCAAGGACAGCAGAAAGGCTTGAGGGAGCAACAGAGGGAAAGGTGTCTAAAAAGACAACATCCTGAAAGAGGGAACCTTGAGAAAGCTGTTGAGAAAAGACATGTTTAGAATGAGCCTCCATGATCCCTCCTTCCTGGGAACCAGAAACATTCTGGAATAAAAACTTGTTCCTTGCTGAGACAAGGGTACAGGTTGGATGGTACCCAGTACCAGTAGATCCTGAAGAACTAAAGGAAAATGTGGGACCTGATAAGGAGGAGGCTGGGGAAGGCCCAAGAATAGAAGAAGAAACTTCCAGATCATAAAGTAACCATTTTAGACAATGGAAGGTATCCAGGTATCCCTGGTTATCTGGTACCAAACGGGAAAAGAAATTGTCAAATTAAGGGACATAGTAATCTGGCTGAGGGGTAGGAGTGACTGAATGCCAGAAAAAAGCAAATTTGTTATGGAAAAAAGGCTTTTCACCCTTACAAACCTGAGAATGCTTGTATGGAAAAACTCTCCTAGAAGCCCTCTTGCCCCTAGAAGGCTGTTTAGGCCACCTATGAACAAAGGAAGGTTTAGAAGGATAATTTCTCTGAAACTTAGGAAAAGCAGAGATAAAGATTTGCTTCAAATCCTGCATAACTTTACCCTTATCCTGAAATGACTCAAACAAGTCAGCTGCAGCAGTACCAAAGAGATTCTGGTTGTCTTAAGGAGGAATCCAATAATTTGGCCATGATGTCTTCAGGCAGAGCCTGAAGACTTAGCCAAGAATACCTCATTAAGACAATTCCAGATGCAGCTGCCCTAGAGGAGGTATCAGCATCATCATAACTACGTTTAATAGAATGACAAGCCAGCTGAAAAGCAGAACTCTAAACAGAAATGCAGAAGTCTTACCCTATGAATCCGGCATTTCAGCCAGAATGCCCCCCATTGCGGTTGGGAAAGAAGAGCCATGACATACTTAGTTGTACGGGTCTGGTAATTAATAACCCTGAAGGCTAAGGTAGCAGAGATATATATTTTTTACCATACCTGTCTGTAGTATGAATGTCCATATCAGAAGATAAAAGTTTAGTAGAAGACAGCAACTTGGATGGATTATCAGTGGCTACAGAAATAATAGAAAGGATGAGAAGAAGGGCTTTTAGTTAAAAACTGCTGAGCTTCCAGAATTTTATAGAACCTGTTCTGTTTCTTAGAGGCAGGGGGTTGAGAGTCAGGGGCCTGAGAAGCTGCAATGGAAGTATCCAGTAGGGCAGCTAACACTGGAAGGACTGCAGAAGGTTGAGTCATATCTATGTGCAAGAGTTCATAGCATGTTTTTTGAACATCTGAAATCTGGAAACAGTCCCACTTAGTGCCCGATCATACAAACCACTGTATCCCCAAAAGGCAGTTCTTCCAGAGGAGAGGCAGGAAAAAGTGAATCCTCTTCCTCAGCCCTCAGGGCACTGGGAGACTGAATGCAAAAGGTGTAAGCCAATGACTTCTCACCAGAGTCTTAACTCTTCATCAAAGGAATCAGAGTCCCTAGGAAGTTTAGAAAGAGTGGTAGACCAGGACAAAGAAGCACCTGAGTAAAATCCTGCCATTCTTGGTGGGGATCCACAGCCACAGGGGCTACATGCTTAGTTTTCTGCTTCTTTTTTAAAGGAACATCAGCTTTAACAAATCTAGGAAGTTCAGATCCCTGCCTAGATTTACTAAAGATATCAGACACCTGTTCCTTAACAAGTATTTGAGGAATCCCCCCAGACCCCTCCGAAATAATCATCTGTGGTTCCTCCGCCACATCTGCACCAAACATAGGCACAATCTCAATGGATGTTCAGGTAGATGGTTCCATGTCAACCTGGCTGGGTTGCTGCAGATGGAACTGACAGCTGCACCAGACAGTCCTCTTGTTCTTCATCCAACCATACTGAGTTGTCTTATGGATTCTGGACAGCAGTTGGATCAATTTGCACCTTTTTTGGCTTTCTTTTTAAGCAGTGGAAGAATGTTGAGGTGGGCAGATTCGGCCATGGTACCCTGAGCCAAACACTTCAACTGCTGGTGCTCCAAATAAATAGAAAGAGACAATAGATGACTGCAGAGTGTCTTATGGACAAACACATGACAAATGTCACACTGTGTATGGTCATGGGACACACCCAAATAAAAAATGCTCTTTTTGTATTTATCTTTATGGAGAATCTGACTGCCACACTCAAATTTTCCCTTCCTGAATCACCTGTAAACTAAGGTAATAGTTAGAAAAAAGAAAAAAACAAAATGGGGCACATCTTTAGAAGGCTCGGTAGTAGAACTAACTTGGTAAATGGCTTGTAGACTGAATTCAAACTTAGTGTTCGGACTTGAGGCAAAGAAATTCTGAGAATTAAGCACTTGTACATCACATATGTACACTTGCACATAGGACATATATGTGATATACGGTGCTCAGAAGATGTAAAGGTTTGGTATGCTGGCCGGACATTCAGCTATCCACAGCAAGATATCCTAAGAGTAAAGAATATTGTAGCAGTGATACGAAAGGACATTTTCACATCCACTAATTTTGCTGCTGATACCATTGATTTTCACCTTTAAGACTTTGTCTTTAAATATTTTTCAATGTTTTCTAGTTCTTACTTTTCTCTTTTAAAAGTTTGGCTGTCCTTTGCAAAATAGAATTAGTGTCTTCCCCTTCTTTGGAATTTACATATTTCTGAATCCACCCAGTCCTCCTCCTTTTTATAGTTATTAAAAATACTTATCTCTGTCTCCTTTCTTGCATTATCTACTACTTTTAACTTGACATATAGTTCTACTTTTTCTCTATGTGCATTGATAGTAACATCATCTATCATACCACCCTGTTTCAGTTCCCTTTTCATTATTCAGACAGTTGAACCAAACATGTAGCACCCTTCCACATTTCAGGATTTACTGAAACATTTTTTCTTATTGTGTCTCCTTTCCCAATAAATCTCACATTTTTTATATTATAGTTTGTTACTAAGTGTACTTCTTCCACACAAAAATACCAACATTAGGCTGCTGCCTCATAATAACAGTGCATTTGCTACTTTTAGTAGTTCATGCCTGTACGATTGTAAACGAGATGAAGCCCTGACCATGACCCAGGTGACCTGAGTTCAAATAGTAACTCTCATACTTGGAAGAACCAACCAGGGGGATTGTGGAAGTAGGTTGATGACACCAGCTCCATATATATATATATATATATATACATATATATATATATAGAGAGAGAGAGAGAGGTGGTTTCTAGTTCACATATAACCATGCAATCAAATGCTTGAACAGAAATGGTCAGGACTGGAGACATTGGGCTTCGTGACCCCAAGTTGGAGATGGCAGCCCTCATTAATGTGTGGGTGGTAGTAGGTACTTAAAGAGGGTGGGTGTAGAACAAACCTGTGGTGATACAGGTGCTCTGTCACTATCTGTATGATGTCCCTTTCACTCTGCTCTTACCCTCACATTAGCAACTCCCTAGTGGCAAAGAAACCAATTAGCTCAAGACCAGAGAAGGGATCTGATGGTTGGCAGGCACAAAAGTACAAAACACCTAGAAAAAATGTTAATAGAAGTAACAGTCAGAATGTCAACAAGATTTGCATTTTCCACATATAATTACCCATCCTCCATTTGATAGTTCTAAGCAATTCCACATGTTTAACAGCTCCTGTAACATATCACTATACTACTTAATTCCTCCATGTCATTTGCAGTCACTACATCATTTTTAGTTGTACAGACATGGTTTTCCTTCTTACTTACGACTAATAAAATGCAAACAAAGCAATTGATTTTTTGTTGTTTCAAAAGCATTCACAATTTTTTTTCTAAAGTCTAAACTATCTCAAAAGAAATGCTATAAATTATTTTTCTTTCCAGATGAATC